>NC_056725.1:1903895202-1903937702 GCF_019279795.1 Protopterus annectens
AGTGTGGCCCTTAATCAGTCCATTCATTAGTCAACCTTTTCTAATCCACAGAACAAAGGGTAATGGATACTGCACTTGTTAGATGTGCACAGACGACTTAGATTCTACTTGGACAGGACTAAACCTCAAAGGAAATCTGACCATCTGCTGGTGGCATTTGCTGCAGGGGCAGGGGGGAACTCTATTTCAAAGCACACCATTTACAAATGGATAGGCCATTGCATTCATTTCTGCTACAATTACCGTAGAAAACCTACCCCACAGGGGGTCAGACCCCACTCAGCCAGGGCTGCATCTACCTCTACAGCCTTTCTCAGAGGCGTCCCTACCAGGGACATCCTAGAAGCTGCTACCTGGAGTTCTGTACATACTTTCACCAAGCATTACCATCTGCCATTTTTTTCTAAATTCAGAGTTGGCTTTGCCACTGCAGTCTTAATGGTCCTAATGGTATCTAAATTCCTCCTCCCATCCTTAGCTTTGGGAATCTACCAAGTGTGATGACTGCAGCAGTGAAACACGAAGAACATAGTACAGTTGTCGACACTTACCATAAATGTAGATGTTCAAGTGTTTTCACTGTTGTAGTCCTGGTTACCCTCCCTCCAGCCCCCTTTCTTCTTTGGCTATACCTCTACTCTCCTTTACTATGCTCAAAAACTTTTTGGTGTATTTGCTTTTTTGTTGGAGGTATAACCTTGTATATTTATAGAGTTAATTGCTTCCCATTAGGGGGGCACTTGCCATCTGGTGCAAGAAAAACCTATTTAATGGCATCGGCTGCATGATTTATACCCCTGACTTCATGGAAGAAGAGATAGCGACCGACGCAGGACCCAAGACTTTGTTCATCAGGCCGACTGAGGGCTACTGCAAGCAGATAACCCAAATGTGATGACTAGTGAATACACTCTAACCTCTGTATTTATGGTGAATGTGCACAACTGTACTTTTCTGTACCACACAAAGGACCTTCTCCAGGACCCACAAAGGACCTTCTCCAGGAGCCACCGTGGGAGTAAGAAAATGTGGTTTCGGAAGCCACAGGGTCATTTTCATGACACTCTGGGAGAATCCCCCCCAGGGCACTGGGGGGACTAATCAAAATGGAAGATGCTACCCATGCTGCAGAGGGGGGTCCGTAAAATCAGCAGTCATGCGAAACCTTTAAGGACGAGCCCTTCTAGCGATCCTGAACAGTTGCTCTATTGCCCTCCCTGTCCGAGGGCAACTCTCCTTTCACCGAGAAGCCTAGGAGGCCAGCACAAGTGACAAATGGGTTTGAAGGATCATGTTCAGAGGATACTTCATTCCCTTTCTGGAAATTCCCAAGAGAAATCATTACTTCACCGATGTTCCACCCAGTCAGAACGAGGACAGGTCCCATGAACAAGAAAAGCTTTTGCAGAAAAGTCATGAGCCCCCCCCCCCCCCCCCCAAAAATCGTCAGTTCGGGCTTTTACTCCAGGTTTTTAGTACACAAAAAGAAAGGGGACCAGATACCTATCCTGGAATTAACCTCCGAACAAATCGCTAAAGCACATGAAGTTCTGTATGATCACAATCCAGTCCATCCTACCTCCTTGAAGGTGGATGAATGAGTGAGCTCTGTGTACCTGATGGACACTTACTACCATATAAAAATGGACAGACACTCAAGGCAATTTCTACATTTCAGGCTGGGAGCCAGTAATTACAAGTTCAGGTCACTCCTGTTTAGTCTCACCACAGCCCCCGGGGTGTTCAATTGTTTGGCAGTGGTGGCAGTGCATCTCCGGCTGCAGAGCTGCCGGATTTTTCTGTATCTGGACGACTGGCTTCTAACTGCTCCAACCAGGCCATCTACTCATTCAATTCAAGGACTACTTAATACAACTAGCCCCAACTTTAGAGAGAAATATCAACATACAGAAATCTCAGTTGGATTCAGTTCGGGTCATAGATTTCATTGGGGCTAGTCTGAACACAAAGGCTTCCTGTGCTTATCTGACACAGGGTAACGAACCTAAGAAGTCGTACGAGAGAAATTCTAACCATGCCTCAGCCTCCGGCTGGTTTAGTTCTCATGGCATTGGGTTCGATGGCTGCAACAATAACTCTCCTGCCCATGACTCATTTCCACATGAGGATATTGCAGTGGATGTTAGCAGTTCAATGGTCATTGCTCAGGAATCCTCTGTCTTCCGATTAAAACTGTCACGAGGGTACAAGGAATTTCTGCTTTGCTGGCTTCACTCTGAAGATGTTTCTCAAGGATGTCTATTCATCCTTCCATCCCTAATTGCCACATTGACCACAGATGCCTCCCAAATAGGGTGGGGGGCATTATCTGGGTCAAACAGTCCAAGGCACATGTACGTCCCAGGAGACCAAGTTGCATATCAGTGCTGTGGAGATAAGAATGGTGGTTCTAGCACTGCAAGAACTCACCAGCTGTATTCCTTCTTTGGACTATTGCAGTCCAAACAGACATGCCAGTAGTTGGTACATCAGCAAGCAGTGAGTGTCCGGGTCCTACCCCTTATGTTGAGAGGCTGAGGGTTTAGCAGTGGGCGATCTCTACCAATTGCTTTCTGATAGCAATGTACATTCTGGTGGAGTCCATATTAGCAGACCAGCTCAGTCCAGTCTTACTGGCACTTCACAAGTGATCTCTGAAACGATATACAGGAGACATGATTTTCCAGAAATGGGGTCATCCTTGCTGTGATCTGTTTGCATTCCCTTTCCACAAGTGCGGTAAGTACTTTGCCCTTGATCCCTCCTAAGGGACAGTTACATAGGGACACTGTAGTCCATGCTTAGCCCTCTGGTCTTCTGTATCCTTTCCTTCTCTGCCTCTAATTCTCAAGTTCTTATAAAAAGCTGTTGGATTGCAGAACAAGGTAATCCTCATTGCCCCCCTTTTGGCTTTGACGGACATGTTTCCTCTTCATTTGGCCGCCTCCATTTTGTCCTCTGAGTTTGTAGTTTGAATCCGGCCCCAAATCTGCTGTCTCATCCATCTGGGCATCCCCATCCAGACATACAGGGCCTGAAGCTAACCGCATGGTTTCTCCACTTCCAGTGATGGCAAGATTCCCCAGGCTTTCTTCCCCTGTTTGAGAAAATTTGGCTTCCTCACATAGGTCTTTGACATGTAAGATTTATAGAAGCAAATTAAAAAATGTGCTGTTTGGGCTGACAAAAGCAAATACTTTTACAGCACCAGTTGCAGTTTTACTTGACTTTGGCTTCCCTTTTCTATGATGGAACTAGTCATTACAATGTTAGTCTAGTAGCAATCAAATCCAGTTTTTACTTTGGTTTTGATTCCTTGTCCCTTGCCTCTTCTAAGCTCTGTGAAACTTTCCTCAGAGGCAGTTTCCTGCTACGGCCTCCAATTAAAGCACTTACTCCTCCTTGGGATCTAACTATGGTCTTGCAAGCCCTGGTGCATCTGTTTTTTGAGCCTCCATCTACTGTGGATTTGAAATTCCTTTCCTGGTAGCTGTTACATCTGCTAGAAGAGTGTCTGAACTCCAAGCCTTTTCTTCAAAATTTCCATGTTTGATTTTTCACAAGGATAGGGTTACTTTGATTACTAATTCTTAGTTCTTACCTAAGTGGCTAAGGAAAGGAATTGGTCCATTGATCTTCCTGTCTTTTTTTTTTTTATTTCTCACTTATCATAACAAAGATAAATATACTCTCCATTCACTTGATGCCAGTACAATTTAGTTTTTATTTGCACAGAACCAAGCCCTTTAGGAAGTCTGGTCAGTTGTCCATATGTTTCTCTGTGGCAAAAAGAGGTAAATCTGTTTCTAAAGTATCTCTAGCAAGACTGTTGAAAGGCTGACTTGCCTTTATTTACTCATCCAGGGATGTTCCCTAACCAGGACAAATTAAGGCCACTCCACAAGATCCATGGCAACTTCTCAGGCCTTTTGACCTATAATTTTAGTTTACATTTGTGCTGGAGCTGCTTGGTCTAATCCTCACGTTTATTGTGCATTACAAATTGGACATAATTTCCAGAAATAGAAATGCTTTTGGCTCTGCTCTTCTCTGGAATATCCTTCCATGAGGGCCACCCTGGATCTCAGTAGCTGGGGACTCTGTCCCATAAGTTAATGAAATGAAGAGGACTTCTTCTGTCCCACAGGTTAATGAAATGAAGAGAACTACTTCAGATAAAGAAGTTGTTCTCATCATAACGTTCCATCTGTGTTGCCCATCTTCGTTTCCATTAACCTTGCCACCAACGATCCATTAACCTTGCCACCAACGATCCCCCTATCAAAGTCCTGGGGAAGCCTGGTTGAAGGTTCAAAGGAAACTTCTTTCCTTATGTTGAGCTCCTGAGTTGTGTTTTTCTGTCGGATTAAAAGGTTTGTGATATGCCTTTGCTGGCAAACTCTTATCTGAGGTACGTTGGGGGAGTGGGGCATTGTGGGTATAAGGGAGGCACTCGAGTCAGGAAGCTGTGGATAAAGTGACTGGTCAGTTCAAGGATTGGAACTGAAACCCATGTGTTAATGGAAATGAAGATGGACAACACAGATGGAATGTTATCGTAAGAATTTAACTTTAAGACAGCCTGTCCACAAAGCTTCATCTTATCACTAACCTTAATCCAAAGTCTGGGCTTCATGATCAACTTCAAGCAATCCACACTGGAACCAACCCAAGACCTGGTCATCTTGGGCTGCAGACTTTACGCCAAACTCATGCAGACTTTCCTGCCTCTGCACAAGTTAGTGTCTCCAATAATTCAGACTTTAACTGCAAGATAAGTACTTGGGACACTGGGATTCATGCTGCAACAATACTTATAGTCCCTTTGCCAGGTTCAATATGCAAAAGATCCATTGGTACCTGAAATCCATTTGGTATTGGCGCTCCCATTCTCTGCGCATGGATACTGCTCTTCTCCATTGCTTTAAAGAAAGAAATCCAGTGGTCTAGATCGCAGGGTATCCTCCACCCAACTACAGTCCTCACAATGAGTTGCGCACATTACTTCGGATGTTGAAGTGCGAAGTATGCTTTTGCTCATTGAATTCAGGGCCACTGGCCACAGAATCTGAAGTCGAGCTCATTAACCACCAGGAGGTGTGAGCTCTAATTCTGGACCTGCAGACCTCCCTCTTCTGGGCCCCAGGACCACTCAACATTTTTGCAGACAACACTGCAGTCATGTAGTACATGAACAATAAGGGACAACTAGGTCTCAACAGCTATGCTGACTAGCTCTTGTGGTGAGACCAGGCCACAAAAGTTCCATTTACACCCACCTCACCAGACAGTGTCCTGGTAGCTCAAAGGAAGGCCCTCCTGAATGAGAGATGAATAGAGAGGTCTTGGTGCACAAATGGGTATCCCACAAATGACTTGTTTGCCTTCATCCACAGTAACCTTCTCTTCTGCTTCTCCTTGTCCTCGTACATGAAAAATTAACTCCATGCCCTTTCATTGGAAAGGGTGGATCCTATGCTGTCCCTCCACTTCTCCCAAAGATCTTGCCAAAGGTTTTACTGGTGATTCCCTTGTAGCCAAGGCAGCATTGTTTTCCTTTTGTGAACACTTGGCCAGCGGTCTTCACTACAAGCTACCTCACAAAGTGGATTTGCTCACACAGCAGAAGGGCTGTCCTTCTCTCCGTGTCATATCTCAACTTGACATTCTAGATGATACGATTATTCCCTTCAGACAATTTTCTGAGAATGGGCTTTGGGTTCTCCAGGAGGCAAGGAAATTTCCTACCCAGGAATCTTGCATAGCTAAATAGAAATTTTTTGTTTGGTGCCATGCTAATAAACAGGACACTATACAAGCGTGTGCTTCTTTCGTTCCATCTGTCTTGTGTGAGTTCTTAAAAGCTAGCTTGCTATACTCGGCAGTCAATGTCCACCTCTTGGCCATTTCTGCTTGCTCACCTCTCATCCCTCTATCTAGAAACTGGTTTATCTCTAGTCTAAAGTGTGTACTCCACCTAAAACTTCCTATGAAAGCATTTCCACATTCATGAGACATTAACTTTATTCTGGAAAACTCACTCTTCCACTTTTGAGCCATCACCCTCTGCCTCCCTCAGTCTATACTAGGAAACCATACTTCTAGTTGCCCTTATTTCAACTAGGCAAATCTCAGAGCTACAGGCACTGATGATATCCCTTCCCTTATTTTCCATAAGAGCAGTGCTTTTGAGGGAAGTCTCTCTTTTATGCCTAAAGGTGGTAAATGAGCTATCCCTTAATCAGTCCAAAAGTTTCCCTACTTCCTAACCCACAAAGTAGGGGGAAGAGAGAATCCTGCATACTGTGGCTGCACATGGACCATTCATTCTTTTGGATAACACAAGTATACCTTTCAGATTTATTGGGGTTTTCTTCCATTAGATCTTTCTCTGTCTCTTTGTACTCTTGTTGGTAGTCTTGTACGTACCATTCTGTTCCATTTTACTCTCTTCCTACCCTTTTCAGTGTCCTTGCTAGTATTGCTGGTAGTTTTTCTGTTTAAAAAAAAGTTGCTGTTTTTATTTATGTTCTTCTTTGCTACTTGGGTAGTGATGTCCAAGAAACCAACCAGCTTTAAGAAATGCACTTCCTGTGAGCACAAAATTCCAAATTCTGATGCATACAGGGAGTTCATTTATTGTCTAGGAGTGGAACATCTTCCACTTATTGCTTTGTTTGTGCCGCATTCAACTCTCAAGCAAATTTCTGATGGGAGAAACAAACTGGTTCATAGGGAACTGCTGCCGGCATATTCCTCTTCCTAGTCAGGGGCTCAAACCTAACAGTCGGCATTCTTATCCAACTGTCATATTGGTAGTTTCCTAAACAGCTCTCTGATCCAAAGACTTCCGCTCCATCTACTTTCTTTATGAACTCGCTTCCCTGGGTTCTCAGTTGAATCAGTGTCATCTCTATTCCATTCCCCCTTTCTTCAAACTACACTGAGGAGAGAATAGAGGCTACAGCCCACTACCCCATCTTGAAATCCTCCTGAAGTCTTTGAGGTTGATGTGGATAGGGTGATGAAGAAATTCTTAAGAGCTCAGATTCAGATGGGGTTATTTCAGCTGCATCTTCCATCTGATCCATGAGCCTTCATATTTCCTCCAATCTGTCCTATGGCTTCGGAGCCCCGAGTGTCTGTGTTGGATCTGAAGATGGCCATGTCTTTGACTCCCAACAGTTTCCTTGACTAGTTTTGAGCTCCTCCCTGTGCATTAGGATGAGTCCCAGAGCTGAAGCATCGGTATCTGATATGGGGGACCAGGGTCAACTCCAGTGTTGTCAGCAGTCCTTGCCTGTCGGAGCTTTGGCAGTAGGTAGCTCTGGTTCAACTCCCTCTTTGAGGCATGGATTTAGGGAAGGGTTGGTACTTTGGCTACTTTTGGGGGTTTTGACCCTGGAGCAGCAGGCCACTGCTTCTCCCGGTCTGTCCACTTTCAAGGTCGTGGAGAGCACCTTCTCTTGTCAGAGATCCTCCCTCTCCCTCCCTTGGATCCTTTGCCTAGTTCTCCATTGGGTCTGAGCTGTGATCCCAGCCTATCCTATTCCACAGGGACAGCAGTTACCGGTTGGCATCCAGACAATTTTCTCTACAGGAAATTCTCTCTTCAGATATCTCCCCAGAGCATCCCACTGAGGGGGGTCCCCACAAAAGAATGTGCAAAAGGAGGCGTATAGATTCCCCTATGGATTTGAGGATACTGACTTCGGGGATGGAGAAGGGTCCCCAGATCTCTGCCAGATTGCATCTCCTTTTGAGATATCCTAGAGATACTTGAGCAGAAGAGTGAATGATCTTCAGATACTTTCTCCCCAGAGGAGTCTGTATTCTGGAAGCTTTTGGTTCTAGCCCATCGGCATCTTGGGTGACTATTCTGGCTGCTGAGGTTAACCTAGTCTCTTGCTGTACATGGAAGCAACTGGATTTTGTGAAACCAATTCCCTGACACCCAGATAGAATTTTGGCACCAATGAAGGACAGACCCCATTGGAGCAAAGGAGTCCATGTTGCTGCTATGGTTGTGGTGACGGCCACAAAAAAGGAGCTAGCTGAACAGAGCTCTTCTGTTCATCCCCTAATAGTCTCGAGGGCGACATCTTTGGGAAATGTTCTGAAGTCCCTGAATTATTTAGTGCACTTTACCAGGCTGCGTGGGGGGTTTGACCAAGGAGAGCTCTCCAAATCCATCTTGGAGTCCATGTCTGTAGAGGAGTGCAGGAGTTAATCTTCACAACTTTCCACTCTATTATCCTTTTGTAATGTGTTCATGAGGTCGATATCCAGTGCTGCAGAGGGCATTTCGCAGGCTGCCTGTTCAAGCATCGCTGTCCGGAGACGCTCTTGGATGCGGTAATGCGATTTTGTGGAGCACTTTCTCCTTTCGTCAGTGCTCCTCTTGATGGAATGTCCATGTTTGGCCCTTCTGTTAAAGAAATACTTTTCCACCGTGAACTGGAAGGAAAGACCTGTCTGCTGTAGAGATTTGTTCTACCTGTCAACAATCCATTGCCCAGAATCAAAGATGGGGCAAGAAAATGTAGTTCCATTAATCCCAGTGGGGGTCTTTAAAAGGTCCACACTGGGACAACTTCTTTAGTGGCGAGAGGTTAAAATGGAAGACGCTGTCTTCACAGCAGGGGAGGCCCACATGACCAGGGTTTTTGAGACTGCTTTCAAGATGAGATCCTTCCAGTGCTTTTAAATGGTTGCCAGAATGCCCACCTCTGGAGACAGTTGTGGGGGTGGTGCTAGTCTTTCCACCCAGATGCCTGGGTTTCTGCAACCAGATTCTCTGGTGCTAAAAAATGTCCAAATGTTTCATACCATTTTTCCAGGTTCCTCCAACCAAGAGAGGAAAGCTTCCCTCTGCTCTACCCAGTCAGAGAAGCTGGAGCTCAGGAGATTCAAAAGCTGTTAGACAAGAGTCATCCAGGAGGTCCCACCAGACCATAGAGGATTCAGAACTTACTCAAGGTTCTTTTTTAGTACCAAAGAAGACTGGGGACCCAAGAGGAATTTTGGATCTAAGCAACCTGACCCAGTTTGTGAAGAAGTCTGTTTCGAATTGTCACAGTTCCATCCATCTTGACTTTTTTGCGCAAGGATGATTGAATGTGCTCAATCTTCAGGACATGTATTATAACGGGATGAATGGATGATCCCAAAGCTGTCTGCGCTTTGTTGGGAACCAGTCACTATCGGTTTAGGGCTCACCACAACCCCAGGGTATTCGAGTTTAGCAGTGGTACCAGCTCACCTGAGACTGCTGCTGGGATTCAGAATGTTACCATATCTAGATGATTCCTCACTGCCCTGACCAGGCATCTCTTAGAACAGTTCAAGGACCATTTGCACTAACTTTGTCAAATACTAGGCATTATAGTAAACGTCTCCAAACAAAACCGTAACCAGTATAGAGCCTGGAGTTCTTCAGTGGCCAGTTGAATACAGCAAGTCAAATTGACTATCTGTCTTTGCATTGTGCGGATACAGTCTGTTTCCAGGTACAGCCAATTCTGGTTCATCCTACTCCTCCAGCCAGACTTGTCCTACAAGTTTGATGTCTGCGACCATATTCTTAGTTCCTGTTGCATGTTTCTATGTGCATGTTCTCCAATGGACTCTAGCTGTTAAGTAGTGTATTCTGCAACATTGTGTCCTTCCCGGTCAAAACTCAAGTGTATACAAAAATCATCTTTGTTTGTGGAATCAAATGGTATTTACCTGAGCTGTCCCTTTATTCCATCTTCCATTGGCCACGGTGACCATCATGGACTCTTTCCCCCAGTTGGAGTGGTAGGGGTATTTCTTGGGATGGACAGTCCATGGCACATGAACCCCCAAGAGACCCATTTGCACATCCATTTAATAGCACCACACTCAGCTGTAGGAGAGTTGCAGGGCTTTCAAGATGATGTCCTTCAAGGATGCATCTGCAGTCTTCACAAATGGGTTGTCCTGTCGTCAGGCAGCCCTTCGGTCGGCCGGATTCCAAAGTCTGGGTCTGGCTTCGGCTGGTGTCGCACTTCACCCGACGTCATTGTGGCAGTTCTTCGGGTATAAAGGCATCAGCCGACGCCATTTTCCTCAGTCTTTCTTGCCGCGTGGTGCCCGAAGCAGAAGCTGTTCACAAGTGCCGGTCGGTCAGATCCAGAGATTACTACTACCGAATATTACTTCGAAGACTTTTAAAAAGCTAAGTACCCCGTTGGGGACTCTTTCTTGCCTCAGCCGATGTCAGAGAAAGTGAATAACTGTTTATCTTGTGGGAAACCAATACCTCATAAAGATTTCCACTCCTATTGCATACATTGTTTAGGCCCAGACCACGACGTAGCAGCTTGTCTAGCCTGTGCTTCTTTTAACCGACGGACGCTTACACGTCGGTCGGAGTTTGCTGAACAGATTTTCGGCTCCGATTTTGCATATATTATGCTGTCGGATCCTCCGACTACGCAAAGTACCAAAAAACGCAAAGAAAAGGACCGACACTCGCGGTCCGCGGTTTCGGCCGAAACTGCGGTTAAGCAAACCACGAGTGTCTCGGTTTCGGCCGAAACCGAGCAAGCGGTTCTTTCTTCAGCCGAAATCATGCCTTCTACCGAGGCCTCTTCTAACCTGGTAGAAACGGCTTCTGAAATCCAACCTTCTGTTGCGGTTTCACAGGATTTCTCAGATACCATTCCCCTGGATATTTCTACCCCTGCACGTGGAGCTGCTAGGCCTCCTGCAGCAATGTCTATTAAGGCCTTTGCCAGGGCTATAGCAGCCAAAGCATCAAAAACGGTGCCTGCCAAGCCCCCCTCTCTCAGGCCCAGTACCAGCTCCCATATGCTTACTTTGGCTGAGGATCTCATCTCTTTAATTCGTGGAGCCCAGCCTCATCCAGACAGGGCCTCTCTCCTCCTCCAGAAAAAGGCCTAGAGCAGAGCCCCTGAGCCAGTATCCACAGATGATTCCTCTGATGACTCAGAACATACAGACCCTCCTGAGGCTGCTTATTCTCCTTACGAAGACTCTGATGCTGAGGAGTCCATCCCTTCAGCCTCTCCTCCTGAGGAATTTTCCTTTGGGGAAACCTTGCATGCTATGAGGGAACAATTTCAGTGGCAGGGCCAAGATTTCTCAGACTCCAGAAAAAGGCTTAGGACCTTTCTACATTTGCCACAGCATAGGCCTTTAGCTATACCTCCAGTACTTTCTGTTGATGATGCATTTAATGATGCTTGCACTGCTCCTGATTCATTACCTCCGGCTCATGGTAAGCCCAATAGGTTCTACAGGGTCCCGGACACTCATCACCATTTATATAAGGCTCATCACCATTTATATAAGGCTCCTTTTGCAGATCCAGAGACTATCTCCCAGGGTCCTAAAGCCGTAGCAGCTACTTCCACTAAAAACCCCCTCCCCTCTGAAAGGGAATCCAGGTCCTTAGAGAGATGGGGTAAAAAAGTTTACACCTCTGCTACTTTGTCAGCTAGAGCTTTGAACTGCCAATTTCATATGATTCAGTACCAAGAGTTTATGCTTGACCAGTTGACTAAAAAGCTGTCCTCTGAAGAATCTTTAGATAAGAAATCTGTTCAAGAAATGGTACATAACATACAGCGGGTTAGTAACCATTCCTTAAAATGTGGCTATGATGCACTGGAGGCTTCCTTTAGATCAGCCATGACTGGCACAGTTATCAGGAGGCATGCATGGCTGAAAGAACAGGCATTACCAGACCATGTCAAATCAAAGCTTTTGGATGCACCTATGGCCAAGGTCAGTTTATTTGGTTCCCCTGCGCAACAGGTACTAAAAAAGATGGAAGAGAAAGCAAAATCTGTACAAACAGTGAAAGATTTCTTACAAGTTCAACCTCCAAGGTTTAGCAGGAACTGGCCCTCCAAGAATTGGTCCTTTCCAGACTCCTCTAGGGCACAGAGGCAGGAATAGGCGCTCGAGAGGCAGAAACCAAACCAGGGGTGCCTACAGGGGACGCCAGTGGCAAGGTAACAACCAGCGAGGCACGGATGCAACCACCACCACTACAACTCATTCACAGTGACTTGGCGGTGGCACTGCCTACCAGGGAACAACTAGAAGCACCCTTAGGCGGAAAGCTAACCTTATTTTCAAAGAACTGGCATTGCATCACAAGAGAAAAATGGATTTAGCAAACTATAGACCAAGGTTACAGGTTCCATTTCCATACTCTACCAAGCAAAAGAGGAATGCCAAACCTGCCACCTACTCAAAGGACAGAAGCTCTAAAGCAAATATCTCAATTACTAAGAATGAGAGCTGTGGAAAAGGTACCACCTTTGGAGCAAGGAAAGGGATTTTACTCCAGACTCTTCCTGGTACCAAGAAAAGAAAACAAATGGAGGCCTATTCTGGACCTGTCCGCTTAAACACATTCCTCATTGTTCCAAAATTCAAAATGCTGACCCTACAGCAGCTTCTTCCCATGCTGGGCAAGGAGTCTTGGCTGGTAACTCTAGATCTCAAGGAGGCATACCCGCACCGCCCCATAAGACCAATTTGCAGAAGATACCTCAGATTTCTTGCAGGATCAGAGCATTATCAATTCTCAGCATTGCCCTTTGGCTTATCTACTGCGCCCAGAGTGTTCACGAAATGCCTGGCATCAGTAATCGCTCATTGCAGACTTCAGGGGATTCAAATCTATCCCTACCTGGACGACTGCCTGATACAAGCGGACAACAAAATAAAACTTAACAGAAGACCTACAAAGAGTCATTTACCTGCTGCAAGCCCTGGGATATACAGTCAATATAAAAAGTCAAGGCTGATTCCATCCCAAAGAATAACCTTTCTGGGTGCAGAACTGGACACATCAAATCAAATGGCATCCCTAACTGCAGAAAAGAAAGAGCAGCTTCCTCTCTACTTCTTGGCATTAACAAAGCAGAACCATCTAACTGCAAGAAAAGTGCTGCAAGCTCTAGGCTTCATGGCATCCTGCGTAATACTGGTCCCTCATGCCAGGCTGCATATGAGAAAGCTGCAATGGTACCTAAAGAATTTGTGGTCTCAACACAAGCACAGCCTAGAAACCAAAATTCCAATGATTCCCTGCCTGAAGAAAGAGTTCCTATGGTGGGCTCAGGCCTGCCAATCAAACTCAGGATTGCCCTTCTGCAAAAGCCAACCAAAACAAACCATCACGACAGATGCCTCCGACCTCGGTTGGGGGGCACACATGCTGGACAGGTGCATTCAAGGCCTATGGACTCAAGACCAGCTGCACCTGCACATAAATCTAAAGGAAATGATGGCAGTGAAATTGGCAATCCAGGCCTTCAAACCTTTTCTCCAAGAAGGTCAGCTGATAAGGACAGACAACACCACAGTTATGTGGTACATCAACAACCAGGGAGGCACACACTCGTATCCTCTATGCCGGCTGGCACTGGACCTATGGGATGTGGCTCTGAGCTACAACATTCAGTTACAAGCAATTTATGTACTAGGGAAGGAAAACATTCTAGCAGACATATTAAGCAGAACTACCACAGATGCCCACGAATGGATGCTGCATCCGGACATCTTCAAAGCCATCACAAGAGAATGGGGATTACCACAAATAGACTTGTTTGCATCCCCACTCAATCACCAGCTAAAGAAATTCTGCACAAGGACGTACCACCCACTTGCTTGGAAGGTGGACTCCCTATCTTTCAGATGGAAAAACCTGATAGCATACGCATTCCCACCACTTCCATTGATGCACAAGGTGCTTCTGAAGATCAAAGAGGAACATCCGAGGATCATTCTGATAGCTCCAAACTGGCCAAGACAACATTGGTATCCATTGCTGAGGAGCATGTCCCGGGAACAAATATGGACACTGCCCCTGATCCCATTACTGTTAACACAGAACAACTTCAACATCCTGCATCCAAACCTGAAAACTCTGCAGCTAACTGCCTGGAACATTACATGACAACAATTAACCCAAATTTATCCCAAAGGGTTAAGGACATAATCCTGGAGGCTCGAAGACCTTCAACAAGAAAGAATTATGCAGCAAAATGGAAAAGATATCTCACTTGGAGTACTGCAAAGGGGCAAGAAGTGACACTGGTGAACATAGCCAACATCCTGGAGTACTTGGCAGAGCTCTTCCATACAGGCCTGTCCTACTCTTCCATCAAGATACATGCCTCAGCTATTTCAGCAGAATACAGCTTGGATCCTCCTGTCTTCTCGCATCCTCTGCTCAGACAGTTTCTGAGAGGAATTACAAATGCATGACCTGCCCGGAAACCTGCATTTACAGCATGGGACTTGAACTTCGTACTAGAAAAATTGACACTTCCCCGTTTCGAACCAGCAGCAACAGCAGAATTACAATTCTTATCCTGGAAGACTGCATTCCTGCTGGCAATAACTTCAGCAAGAAGGGTCTCTGAACTACAGGCATTAATGGCAGTGCAACCCTTCCTGATCTTCCATCAAGATAGTGTCCATGAGAACAAATCCTACATTTATGCCTAAGGTGGTATCCAGAGTCTCTTTAAATCAGGCTATCCACCTTCCTACATTCTTCCCCAACCCACAGAACAGGGGAGAAAGGCTACTACATACCTTGGATGTGCATAGACAATTACGCTACTACCTGGACAGGACAAAACCAATAGAAAAACTGACCAGCTTCTGGTAGCATATGCAACAGGGAAGGAAGGAAAACCAATTTCAAAACAGACAATCTCCAAATGGATAGGAAATTGCATTAGATTTTGTTACTCCTATCATGGAAAGAAAACTCCAGAGAACATCAGGCCTCACTCCACAAGGGCTACAGCCACTACCACAGCTTTCTTACTAGGAGTGGCTACCAAGGACATTATAGAGGCTGCTACTTGGACCTCCGTGCATACATTTGCCAAGCATTATAATTTACCTTTATACTCTAGATCCCGAGCTGGTTTTGCCACTGCTGTTTTGCAAGGGATCCTAACTACACCATAATATCTACTCATTCCTCCTCCCCTAGTTTAGCTATGGTATTCTACCCATTTGTGAAGACTGCAGATGCATCCTTGAAGGACATAGTACAGTTTTGTACCTTCCATAAATGTAGATGTCCGATAGGAATGCATCTGCAGTCAGGATTACCCTCCCTCCTTCCCCTCTGAGGTACTCCTAGGGTATTTGCCAACCTTCAGCTAGCTTGGGGGGGATCTATTATGGTGTATTTGTTTGTATATATGTACATACATGCTTATTTTGTGGGTTTGCTCTCTACTATTTGGAAACTTTGACATTTATCCAAATTTAGCCACCCAAGAGGGCACCTGGCATCTGGGGCAAGAAACACTGAGGAAAATGGCGTTGGCTGATGCCTTTATACCCGAAGAACTGCCGCAATGACGTCGGGTGAAGTGCGACACCAGCCGAAGCCAGACCCAGACTTTGGAATCCGGCCGACCGAAGGGCTGCCTGACGACAGGACAACCCATTTGTGAAGACTGCAGATGCATTCCTATTGGACATCTACATTTATGGTAGGTACAAAACTGTACTTTCTCCCTCTAGGGTCTATTGCGTTGCAAACAGCATGTCTGTGGTGTGGTATGTCATAAGGGGGAACCCAATCTTACCCCCTTTGTCGAGAGGCAATGGGAGTGTGGAGGTGTGTGACTGCTTTCTGGTGATGGCTTACATTCCGGGGAAGTCCAGAGTACTAGTGGGCAAACTCAGTAGGTCCATTTTTGTTGTCTCACTAGTGGTTTCTGTGGCAGAGAAGATTTTCTGTCTTTGGAGGCCAACCTTGCTGCAGTCTGTTTGCATCTCCTCCCAACAGCAGGTTCTTTGCCCGAATCCTCCCCCCCTTTTCAAGTGGAGTCCCTGAGAGAGGCTCTACTCCACATTTGGCCCTCTGGTCTCCTTTATGCCTATCCCCTGTTACCTCTGATTCCAAAATTCTTACAGAAAGCCAGTTGATTGAAGAGCCAAGTTAACTTCATTGCCCCTTTCTGGCATCACCAGGTGTGGTTCCCCGTTCTTTGGTCTCATCCTCATTGTCTTCCATAGATACTGAACCTTGGTCCGGATCTTTTCTTGCATCCCTCTGGGATGAAGCATCCCAGTATTCCAGGCCTCTAACTGTGTGGTTACTCCATTTCCATTAATAGACAGGCCAGGCTTTTCTCCCTGGTTTGACATGTAATTTTATTGTCACAGAAAGCTTCTGTAAGGAAATTTACCAAAGTAAATTGAAAAATATTTCAATTTGGGCCCTCAGAATAGAAATCAACTTTTACTACTCCAGTTTCTTCAGTTTTTCAGGAAGGGGCTAGTTCTTCCACAGTCAAAGTACAATTAACCATATCAGATTTCCTTTCAGGAGGAAAAGCTTTCTTCTCCAAAGGGCTTTTCTAAAGGACACTGTCTTGTTCAGGGCTCCAGAGAAAGATTGGTTACCTCTTTGGGATTTGATAGTCATACTTCAGGGGTTGACACAGCAACCATTTGAACCTTCAGCCAAAAACGATTTAAAACTTGTGTCTTGGAAAACAGCATTTTTAGTAGCTATTGCATCTGCAAGGAGAACTTACAAACTCCAGGCTCTTATCCAGATCCCCTTGCATTGTTGCTCACAAAGATAGTTTAAGAACCAATCCATTTTCATCCTTACCAAAAGTAGTCTCTGAATTCATTATCAAACTATTTGCCTGTCTTCCCTAATTTTTTCAAATAAGGGAAAATATATGCTACAGTGTGTACACAGACAAAGGAAGAAACTAGTGAAGCACTGGTACTAGAAGAAAGCCGTAGGTAATAGCAAAACAACAAGAAAATCAGCCACCAAACTCCAAACTTTTCGAAGAATGTTTAATACCAAAGGTAAGTTAAAACATCTACAGTTTCTGTAACACCTCCCATGTAAACCAATGTGAAACAGTAAAATATAGTAGTAACACTAAAAATAAGTCAAAACTTTTAAAACCTGAACCAAAACACACAAATACAAACTAGGCAACAAACAAAAGATGTTTGAAGCACAAAATCATATTCTGCTGACTCTCTAAGTTCACTGCTAATAGAAACAGTCATTTAAATCCAGAAAGTTAGTGACATCCAGCTTATGCTGCCATGATATTTCCAGGTAAAGCAGTTCTGCCAGTCCTCTGCATAAGGGGGATTTTGTATTTACTCAAGAACTAGAAATGTAAACTTGGTGATTTTTTTAACAAACAATGGAATGTCTGTCTAGTGCACTTTTCCTGTCCTTGCCTTGAATACTGTAAACATGTTGATACACTTTTATTCAAAGCTTTCTTATAGTTAGTCTCACTTTTTAAGCTCCCCGTTTTCAGAAGGGGAGTTGAAGAATTTTCTACCAGGATTTACAGGCAGTTTACTTATTGTAACCCACTTTTTTTCACCAGTTGCCACCCCTTCTGTCAGAAGAGTGGGATGGTATAAAGTCAGTTTATTAGAACCTCTCTGTTTGCCTCTGGTATAGTGGTATCCTGAACAAATTCAGTATTATCTATGTTTTTTGGACCATGGCTACCCCCCACCACTTCTGGATTCAGTCAGAAATAAGTTAAGGACAGAGAGAAACACTAAATATGCCCCCATCATCAAGAAAGGGCGGAATCAGCTCGAGACAACCAGGTTTTAATGGCCAAACTAATATGGTCCTGCATTACACTTTGGATGTTAAGGATATTGAAAAGATTTTGCCTTGGAACTGGTTCCTGCTACAATGTCATGAGTTTTGTTTTTTCTTCACCACCATCTTTTACTTATAAAAAGAAATCTAGCATAAAATCTCTTCTTGAGAAACCTATTGATAATCATAAGGAATTTTTTTCTAACAGGAAATGTGGGCATTGTCATCAGTGCCCTTTGTTACAAAGGCACCCTTTTAAGTAGATTTGATTCTGTGCCCTGTGGAGCTTATAATTGCTTTTCTCAGAGTTATTTACCTGGCTACATGTGCATCTTGTCCTGCTTTCTATGTGGGGAAAAAAACAAGAATGCTTTGAATAAGCATATCTATCAACATGTTTACGGTATTCAACATAAGGACAGTGAAAATGTGCTAGCCATACATTCCATTGTTTGTGACAAATTAATCAAGTTTGCATTTCTAGTTCATGAGCAAATACAAAATTCCCCTTATGTAGGAGACTGGTAAAACAAAATGCTTTGCCGGGAAATGTAATGGCAGCATAAGCTGGATGCTACCAACTTTCTGGGTTTAAATGACTATTTCTATCAGCAGTGAATTAAAAAGGAGAGCTAGCAGAATGATTTTGTTTAATTTTTGTTTAGTTTTTGCCTAGTTTGTATTTTTGTGTTTTGGTTCCGGTTTTTAAAAGTTTTGACTTATTTTAGTTTATTTTTTCTGTTTCGCATTGATTTCTGCTGCAGCAAGTTGTGATTGGTTTACATGGGAGGTGTCTTTTGCTCTTGAGTTTTAAAATGGCTTCCCCAAGCAGTACATTCATAGTTCTGATGTCTTAGTGTTACAGATGAAAGTGCTAAACTGTGGATGTTTGTAACCTATCTTTGGTTAAACATATTCTAAGAAATGTTTTGGGTTCAGTGGCTGGTTTTGCTGTTTATTATGTGCACAGACAAATGCATTTCTATTTAAACAGAACTAAGAATTTCAGGAGAACAGACCAGTTTTCTCACCAAACTGTCTGGGATCACCAGTTTCTAAAGTTAACCTGGCCAAATGGATTTCTAATTGCATGTCTTCTGTATTCTCAACAAAGTGTCTCTCTGTTGAAGCCCCCTAAGGCACATTCCGTGGTCAATTATTGTCTTGTGGTCTAAAGCTATGATTGAACAGCAGCTACTTGATCTAATGCTAATACTTCATTACAAACTAGATTTGTCTTCTAGAAGCAGAACTGTTTTTGGTTTAGCAGTTGTCCAGAATTTCCTTCCATGAGGGCCACACAAGATTCACATAGCTGGGGGCTGTGTCCCATATGTTGAGGAAGAATGCAAACAACATCCTATGTTTAGTTATGTACTTAACATAACTATGCATTTGAGTTGTCCATTTTAATTCTTCCTAAACTCTCCTCCCTCCTTCCCCTTCCTTTCATCATCTTCTGGAGTGATCTTATGGATATCTTATAACCTTTTGTTCCAGGTTTGAGCCCTAGCTTTACTGATCTTTCCTTGTTTGTACTATATCTTGGGATCTTTAAGGCAACAAACTCTGTATTGTAGGGTGACTGGGGTATTATGGGTAGTGGGTATAGCTAGAGATTTGGATACGGAAGTCTGTAGAATGCGGACAAGCCTGATCAGAGTTTGGATCCGTAACTCATGTTGAGGAAGAAAGAAAATGGACAGCCCAGATGCATAATTGCGGTGAGTACATGATTTTAATTTCCATCTAGTCTGAAGAAATTTACAACTACAGAAGTACAAAAACTACTGTACGTCATCAATCCTGTCCCACGAGATAATCAAGGATCAAGAACTTGCCTAGATTCTTTAGTGCCATATAAAGTCTGGGGACCAAAGACCAATTTTGGATCTCAGCATGCTAGACCAGTTTGTGAAACACTGGAAGTTTTGGGTGGTCACAATTCAGTCCATCTGCCTCTCAAGGAAGTATGATTGGATGTGCTATATAGATCTTCAGGATGCATACTATCTGGCTGGTAGCCAATCACTGCAAGTTCAGAGTATTGTCCTTTGGTCTCACCACAACCCCCAGGGTGTTCAAATGCATAGCAGTGTTTGCAGCTCACCCGAGACCGCAGGTATTCTGGATGTTTCCTTATCTAGACGACTGGCTCCTATCTGCTACCACAAAGCCTCTACTAATTCAAGCCAGGGATCAGTTGTCCATCTTTATTCCCAGCTGGGTTTTACTGTAAACCTGTCCAAGTGTCAACTTTAACTCTATTGCTGTAGTTCATCAGAGCCCACCTGGATGCATGGACACAAGTGGCAAGCCTGCTACAAACGAGATTGAAGACCTTAAGAAAAAAGAAGTTATGTCTTTGCATAACGTTCCATCTGTATTGTTGATCCTTGGTTCAGTCATTGCATGTGGGTATCTGTTCCGACCTTGGAAATGAGCCGGCCATCTTCCAAGCTTGCATCCACTACAAACTCTCTTGAGCTAAAACTTAGAATTCCCCTCTTCCTGTTACCACAGATTGAGTTTGCAAGTAAAAAAGAGGCTACCTCTGGTCAAATGACGTAATAGAACCGGATGGTGAGATCCACTAGAAGCCACAGGAGGGGGAAGGAGGGAGGGTCATAATGACTGAACGAGGATCAACAATACAGATGGAATGTTACGGTAAGATACAACCTCTTTATTTGATATTGTTAATCCTAGTTCATTCCTTACATGTGGGACAGATTCCCCAGCTACCTTTATTCCTGGGAGGCTCTAATGGAAGGACATTCCTGAGTACCATAGAACCAAAACATGCTCTTCCCCTGGAGGCCAAATCCAATTTGTAATTGATGAAGGTATGAGGGGTAGCCCAAGTTGCAGCTGCACAAATGTATGTAAAGAAGCTCTGGCATGGAAGGCAGCAGAAGTTGCCACCGACCTTGTAGAATGAGCCTTTATGGTAGTAGGTAATGGAATATTATGTTGTCTATAAATGAAGGTCACAGTCTTTCAACCATTTAGTCAGTGTGACCTTAGCAGCAGGACATCCTAATCTAGGTCCAAAATAGGCCAAAAATAACTGGTCTGATTTACGAGAGGCCTTAATCCTGTTCAAGTAGAAACGAATTTGCCTGTGAATGTCTAGGGTATGTAGGCAATACTCTCCTTTGAATAGCTGGGGAAGAACTGGCATTTCAGTATTTTGATTAGGGGACATTTCAGAGATCACTTTTGGCAGAAAGGAAGGATTAGTTCTCAATGACACACTATATCTCTATGAAAAATCAAATATGGACTATTGATGCATAAGGCTTGAAGCTCAGAAATAAGTCTGGCAGAAGTAATGGTGACCAAAAACAAGGTTTTCCATGACAAGTATTTGAGGTTGCAAGAAGCTGGTTCAAAAGGTGGCATTGTCAAAGCTTGTAGAAATAATGACAGGTCCCATGGTTGAGTAGGTTCTCTAAAAGGGGGTTTTAGATGATTCACACCTTTTATGAAAGTCTTGCATAATTTGTGTGACGTGAGAGGAGTCTTGCACACCATCATGGAAATTCGATATTGCAGCCAAATGAACTCTAATGGTAGAGGCCGATAGACCAGATTGAAAAGGGGTGGCTAGATACTCCAGTACTGTTGACACTGGTGCTGAAAAAGGATCTACCTGTTTTTCTTTCAGCCAAAAAGTAAATCTTTTCCACTTGCTTAGATAAGTAATTCTGGTGGGAGACTTATGAGATGCAATAAGAATGTCACGTACTGGCAAAGATCATTCTGCATGGCAATCAAGGGAATTGGAGGAGCCAAGCTGTGAGCTTCAGGCTGTCCAAGTTGGGGTGAATCAGATTCTGCGGAAGGGAGATCAACCCCGGGGTTAGATGGAGAATCCATAGTTGATTTAGCAGGTGAAGGCCAAAGGAAGGGGAACCAAATCTGACGAGGCCAATATGGTGCTATGAAGATCACTTTGCTCTTCAACCGGTGGGCTTTCTGCAGAAACTGGGGAATGAGGGGTAGAGGTGGAAATGCATAAAGTAGACCCGAGGGCCAATCGTGGACTAGTGTGTCCCCTGGGTGACCGTCCCGGAGGGGGAGTCTGGGCGAAATAGTTGCTGCATTTGTAGTTGGTCGGGGATGCAGAGATCACAGCAAGGAAGACCCCAGCGGTTGAAAATCGCCGCCGCTATCAGTGGATTCAGGGACCACTCGTGAGGTTGTAGAATGAACCTGCTGAGTCTATCACGTTGGAACTCCCGGGGATGTGCATTGCAGAAAATTGTTGATAGCTGTCGCCCATTGCCATATCCTCATGGCCTCCCGACAGAGTGGGTAAGATTTGGTTCTGTCCTGTTTGATGTACCAGACCACTGCCATGTTGTCTGTATCGCAATAGTCCCAGATGGCAGCAGGGGATGGAATGCTTGCAACGCCAGAAGCACTGCCCTCCGCTCTAGAACATTTATATGCTGATGGGCCTCCATTTCAGACCAGGTACCTTTGGGCTGTCTGTCCCGGACATAGCCCCCCACCCCCACCCCACCAGGGAGGCATCAGTGGTCTCTAGCATTGGGCTGTTGGGGGGAGAAGGGGCGAGACCATTGTGAGGGATTGTGGGCCATCCACCAATTTAAATCCTAATGTTTGTGTTACACTGCTGCAGTCATTACACTTGGGTTATCCTGCCGTCAGGCGGTTCCCCAGTCGGCCTGAGTTCCAAAGTCTTGGTCCGGCGTCTGTTGCTGTCGCTTCCTCCCTGACATCAGTGCGACAGGGGTATACAAGATGCAGCCGATGCCATTTTCTTCAGACTTTCTTGCCACGCGGTGCCCGAAGCAGAAGCAGTTCGCAGGTGCCAGTCGGCCGACTCCTGAGATTTTCATTCTGAAAACAGAACCGAAGTCTTCTACAAAGCTAAGTACCCCGTTGGGGAACCTTTTTCTTGCCTCAGACCGATGTCAGTAAAAGTTTTCTTGCGGGAAGCAAATACCTCATAAGGATTTCCACTCCTATTGTATTCATAGCCTAGTATGAACCTATGAACCTATCTGCCCTGGGGCCAATTACAAGCCTAACCCGATTTTGTTTGGCTTACACCACCCCTTGATTTGAGTATACTGTGCCCTTTTTAAGGTTTAGTTTACTGTGCCTCTGTCTAATAGTGACACTGAAGTAATCCCCGGGACAAACCTACGATCCCCCATCCACTCATCACAATTCTTCTTGAAGAGATTCAGTGAGGTGCTCTGCCTAACATGAATTGGAATTCTATTCCAGAGCGAAGGGAGCCTCTGGGTTATGAATCTGTCCCTCCAGCAAGTTCTATTTATTTCTGTGCTGAGGTTCAAGTCCCCTCGAGTGTGTGGCTCTAAGGGATTTAGATTTACTGAGGTGGAGCGTGTCCATTAATTCTGGATTGGACATAGCTTTATATGTCAGGCATAGATCGCCTCGAAGTAGGCGGTATGCAACTGAGTACAGCTTGGAGTTTTTTTAACCGAGCAGCATATGGCATCTGCTTGAGTCCCTTAATCCTCTTGGTGAGGTACTTTTGGGGTCTTTCTAATTGCTGCAGGTGTCAAGTAAGGTACATCCCAAAAGGGACATTATATTCTGATAGGCCTGATGAGGGATGAATAAAGGGGCACGATTACCTCTCTTGATCTAGATGTGAATCCTTTCATGATGAGGTGGGCTATGTAGAAGGTCTTTCTAACCACTTTGGCAATGTGGTTGTCAAAGGAGAGATTATCAACTTGGGTCCCCAGATCCCCAATTACTTTCTTTGTACTTAATGGGTTACCGCCTATGTGGTAATTTGTGGGCACATTGTTTTTCCCAAAGGGTATGACTATACACTTTTTGGCATTTAGCTTTAGACCATGGCTCTGGCACAAGTTATCCGTCTCGGAGAGACCTTTTTGAAGGATGTTTGTGTCAGCTGGAGAGTCTATTATGGCGCCCAGTTTGCAGTCATCTGTGAACTTGGTGAGCCATAGTCCTCCCACGTTGGCCTGTACCTCGGAAAAGTGTATACCGAACAAGAGCGGTCCCAGGACAGAACCTTGTGGGACGCCACTTGTGACAGGTTTCGAGTCTGACATGGCTCCAGCAACTCTCACTCTGTGGGTTCTGTCTTTGAGCCAGTTTGCGACCCATCTTGTGACATAGGGGTTTATATTTAAGCTGGATAGCTTATCTATGATGCCCGAGTGGGGTATTGTGTCAAATGCCTTTGCTAGGTCCAGATAGGCTGTGTGGACTACCTTCCCTTCATCTATGGCTTTGGTGACTGTTTCAAAGAAGTCGACCAGGTTCAAAAGGCAGGATCTGCCCTTGACTAAGCCGAATTGGGTAGGATCTGAATTGGGTAGGATCTAGTGTCTGTAGGCCCCCAATGTCTTTGTTTATGAGCTCCATGATGATCTTCTCCATAGCCTTGCAGACTAGGCTAGTCAGGCTTGTGGGGCGATAGTTTCCAGGGTCCGTAGAGGCTCCACCTTTGTGGAGTGGGACCACTGTTGCTGTACGCCATTCTGTGGGCACATATCCTTGTAGTGAGGCTGAGATTGTACAGCTGTTTTATTTGAGGGGTTAGTTGTTGTTGGAGTTCATGTAGGATGCAACCCGGGACGCCATCTGGTCCCATGGAAGCAGTGTTTGCTTTGGAGAGGGCAGCCTTCACCTGAGCATCAGAGATGTTTGGGAGGCAGCCCTCTGCCGGGATAGATACTTGCTCTTTTGGGGGGGGGGGGTGGAGAAGTTTGCACTGAACCTGTCTGCCAGGATATTGGCGATGTCTGTGGGTTCAGTGTATTTTTTGACGTTTAGAATCAACTCAGAACAAGTCTGGGAGTTGCATCCCAGGTTCCTAACATAACTGAAAAAAGCCTTATGATTGTCTTTAGTGTCCTGTGCAATTTTTCTCTAAGCTGGCCTTGGAGGATTTTATGAGGGATCATAATTTTTTGCTAGTACTGATCAGATCTGCCTTCCCTATTAGGGATTTTGCTCTCTCATGTAGTAGCTTCCTCCTCCTGTTGTACAGTTTATTTATGGCTGGGGTCCACCAGACTGGACGCCTGCCTTTGGATGATTGAGTCTTGGTTTTGTTTGGGATAGCATGATCCATGCTTTCCTGGAGATGTCCGTAGAATGCGTTTATATAGGATTCTGCAGTTTGGGCCGTAGTTTCCATTGGCCCTGGGGCCTTTAAGGATTCCACTTCGGTTTTGAGAAGTTTGCTTTTGAGAAGTTTTTCACTGTGGTTTTCTGGGTTGGGGGTGGGGTCGGGATGTGGATATCCAGTGAAATTAATTTATGGTCTCATCTTACCAATGAGGGATATACTTCTGGTATGGAGCATAGAGTACCCATGTTGGTAATGATCAGGTCTAGTATGTTATCCCCTCTTGTGGGAGTGGTGACTAGTTGTTCCATAGCATTTGAGTTTATAATTTCCAGGAACCTTTGGGCTAAGGTGCTGGGACTTGAGTAGTGCTCCCAGTCTATGTTTGGGTAGTTGGTCGCCCAATATAATGGTGTTCGGAGAGATCTTCATGTTCTCCAATGTTTTCAGGAAAGCAGAGTGGGATTCCTGACTTTGAGAGGGTGGTCTGTAGGATGTTATAAACTGAAAAGCAGTCTTGCCCACTGTTAGTTGCACATGGATGATCTCAGATACTTCGTGCAATGCCACTAACCTGGAGGTGTGGATATCCTTGATAAATATGGAAACTCCCCCTCCTTTTGTGGTTCTGTCCGGGTTTTGGGGCCAAAAAGCATGATATGAGGTACTACCTGGTAGTGCTGGGGTGCTCTCTGGAGCCTTGAACCAGGTTTCTGTCACTGCACAGATATAGATGTTCTCCGTACTGAGGAGAGCTTTGAGTGCGTGCATCTTGAGGTTAAGACTTCTGGCGTTTAGCAGCATTACCCTTAGTTTCTTGTTCCTTGTGCTGTCTATGGACGTGGGTTTGACATTTGAGCCTTGCCTAAAAAAGGCACTATGGGGATGGCAAAAGCCTTTGCCAATATCCGAAAGCCCAGTGGTGACAGGTGCAAGCTGTCCCTAGCGAAGCAACGTGGCTTGTCGAGCATGTCATCCCAGGCTGACAGACACTGGATCCCCTTTGAATGACACCAAAATTTTAGCCAATTGTTAAAATCGATCATTTTGTCTTTGTACTGTGGCATCATTCTAGGTGAGGGTAAGATGCTGCTCAAGGTCAGGGTCATACCGGCCTGGGCTAAATAATCAGAGAGCTCCTCTGTTTCTATTCATGTAGTCCAGGGAGGTACGTCTCAGGTCATTCACACCAGCATGTACGATGACCGAGTCATATTTGTATTTGCTTTGGAGTGACCTGAGTGCTTGCGTTATGTAGCGGATCCTAGCACCCGACAGGCAGCTTACTGTGACCTTCTCTTTGTTCAGCCTGGTGAGCGGGACGTCCGTGTGTCTGACAATAGTCACCTATTACAAGAGTATCAGGTGTGTTATTCAGCCTTAAGGGCTGTGGCTGCTTGGCACACTGACTTTGTGGGCTATGTGTTGTGCGTGTTTTGTTTTGGGGTAGTGTTTGCTTGGATGTCTGCTTTGGAGATCTCTGTTGCTTAGGTAGATTTTTATTTGGAGCCTCTGAGTATGTTTTTGTGTATTTGTGTTTGGTTCGCTGATGTGGTGGGACTATGTGATACTGGAATTGTGTTGTGTGAGGTTACCTTCTCCTGACTGGTTTCACCAGTTTTGAGATGAGAGAGCTCAGCCTCCAGTTTGGCTATATGGTTGCATCTCTCTCATATATTTGAACCTGTTTGGAGGAGGAGAGGGTTGTCTGTGTACATGACAGTTGTAACATTGCCTCAAAATTCCCAGATTCACCAGCTGGACTGGAGAGGAAACCATTGACTGACCTTTGGACATGCTAGAGTAATATAGGGAAACTGAATTAAGACGGACCAATAGGGGTCAAGGTAATCGTAGAGAGTATAAGAGTAAGTAGTGCTTATGGTTCAGTAGTGCTAACTTGTAAGATTACTTATTTGGACCAGTGAAGGGCCTTAGAATGAGAATATGGTGTTTAATTTGAGAGATGGAGCAGTTCTAAGGGAAAAAGTGAAGAGCAGACTTCGTGGAGCCAGGAATAGTTTAAACCCAATTAGGCGGCGCTGCCAGTTGTTGCGCTATGCACAAAAACGCGCAAAACCACGCAAAAGAGGGTTTTAAGAGAGGGAGATCTAGGAGTTTGGAATTGACCCAAAATGGCCAATAAAACTACAGTTTCAAGGCAGTAACCACTCCCACAGGGGCAGGCAGGCTGCTCAATATTTATCACTGCCACTGTTCAACAGAGAGACTTCCCTTTAGCCCAAGCAAAAAATGGCCTCCAAGAAACTTATAAACAGTTCAGAACAGCAAGTCTGTAACTGAACTTTTTTAAATCTCAAAAGTGGGGAAAAAAGCAAAATTTTTTGTTTTGTATCAACAAGTTATAACAGTGCAGTAAATGACCCCACACTTGAGTGCTAGGCCAGAGACAGATAAAATGCAAGTTTTAAGAAAAAAATGATTTTAAAAATAAGTGCAAACAGGAAATTCAGTAAACGGCTCTAGGTTGTGTTCTAAATACAGTTACCAATGCAGAAGTCAAGTTTAACAAGCCAGAAAATGCTCAAAGTAGGTGGCTATGTAGAAAAACTTGGCAACTAATCTGAAGAAAAATACTTAAAATTCCATGCCTAGGCCCAGACCATGACGTCACTAGTTGTCTGTTTTGTGCTAGGTTTAACAAGCACACTATTAAACACCAGTTTGATTTTGCCCGACATTATTTTGGCAGAAAATTCAATTACACCATGCCGTCGGAACTTCCGACGACCGGAGTACATAAAAAGCGCAAAGACAAGGACAGGCATCAGAGGCCCAAAATTGACGAGGCCTCTTCTATGCCGGTCGCCGGTTTTCAGCGAGGCGCCTACGCAGCCCCTGACTACCGCTTCCACAGACCGCCCCCGACTCCCACGTGGAGCTGGTTGGGCCTTCGGACGCTCTAGGGTTTTCAGCCTACCGAAACTAACCCTTCAGAGGGAACCGAAGTAGCTGAGCAACCCACAGCTTCAGGGGTGTTTTCAGACCTACCCAGTTAACCATTAAACCCTCTGTTAAGTCTAAGGCCCCCTTAAAAACAAAGAAAACAGATACAGCATTCTCCAGGACAGGCTTCCATGCCTAAGAAACAAATGCTCAAAATGGCCGAAGACCTAATCACCCTGATCAGGGGGTCCCATCCCCCTCCTGATAAAAGGCCCAGACAGGATGCAGACTATGAATCTTCCGACTAGGTGTCCATTTATTCAGATTCATCCTCAGACCTAGGATATTCTTTACCCCCTTATGAGGACTCTGCTGAGGAATCAATTCCATCAGCCTCTCCGCCTGAGGACTACTCCTTTGGGGAGCCCTTACATACCATGAGGGAGCATTTCCATTGGGAAGGCCAGGATTACTCAGAATCCAAGAAAAGGCTCAGACTTCCTTCTATTGCCTCAACACAGACCCCTTGCTATTCCGCCAGTGTTAGATATTGTGGATGATGTGTACACTGAATCCAGCTTAAACCCTAACTCCTTACCTCCAGCCCCAGTTAAACCTGATAGATATTAGTCCCTGACTCTCACAAATTTCTGTATAAAAGCCCTGTTGCTGACCCTGAAACTATTTCTCAGGGACCCAAAGGGATTAAGGCCTCATCAGCAAAAAGCCCAGTTCCCTCTGACAGATTCCAGAGCATTAGACAGATGGGGAAAGAAAGTATATACGTCTGCAACTTCAGCAATGAGAGCCTTAAATTGCCAGTTTCACATGCTAAAATATCAGCAATTTTTGTCTCAGTTGAAACAAAAGATGCTTCCAGATTCAGATCCTCCTAATTTTAAAGAAATGCATGATTTATTGCATGCAGCTGAACAAGTGAACATACTTTGCAATGTGGGTTTGATTCCTTAGAGGCCTCCTGTAGAGCAGCAGTTACAAGCTCTGTCATTAGAAGGCATACTTGGTTAAAAACATACGTTACCTGATCATGTTAATGCAAAATTATTGGATGCACCTTTGCAGTGGGATGTGTTTGGAGTTAAGGCAGAGGAGGTATTAAAGAAGATGGAGGATAAGGCAAAATCTATGCAAACGGTGAAGGATTTCTTACAGGTTCAGCCTCCTCGTTTTAGCAGAAATTGGCCAACAAATAATTGGTCCTTTCCTGTCAGACAGACCTCAAAGGGGCAGATACAGACATCCAAGAAGTAGAGGTCAAGCACAAGGTCCTTACAGGCCTTGATAATGCAGTACACCAGGCTAGAACGAAGGGGAAGACGGGCCACAACCTTATAAAAAGCAGCCTCAATGACTTCCCACTACAGCTGCCAAATGGCTCTTGGCAGCCCTCTTAGGAGGAAAAACTAGCACTTTTCTATCACAATTGGCATTGCATCACCAAAGACAAATGGGTTCTCAACATTGTATCTCAGGGTTACAGGTTCCACTTTCACACACTGCCAAGGTTAAAAGGAATGCCAAATCTGCCACCACATCAATGGGCAGAGGCTCAAAAACAAATTACAGCACTCATGGACATGAGAGCTATTCAAAAGGTACCACCACAGGAGCAAGGAAAGGATTTTACTCAAGACTCTTTCTGGTGCCCAGAAAGGACAAAGCCTGGAGACCTTTCTGGATCTTTATCTCTAAACACTTACCTGGATGTTCCGAAATTCAAAATGTTGACACTACAGCAGCTTCTTCCCATGCTGGGCAAGAAAGCTTGGCTCGTGACTTTGGACCTCAAGGAGGCATACCTGCATGTCCCTATCAGACAAAACTGCAGAAGATACCTCGGATTTCTAGCTGGTTCAATGCACTATCCATGTTCTGCACTGCCCTTTGGCTTATCTACTGTGCCCAGGGTCTTCACAAAGTGCCTGGCACTAGTAATTGCATTTTGCAGGCAAAAAGGAATTCAAATTTATCCATAACTGGACGACTGCCTGATTCAAGCAGAGAGCAAGGACATTCTTCAAAAGCATCTGGCGTTCGTAAAAAAAGTTGTTGCCTAGGGTACACACACACAGTAAACGAAAAGAAATCAAAACTAGTACCCTCACAACGGATAATATTCCTGGGTGCCAGCTTGAACACAACGGCCCAGATGGCTTATCTCACGCCAGACAAGCAAGGACAACTGACTCGATACTTTCAATTGATGGCAACAAAGACCCAACTCCCTGCAAGAAAATTTCTGCAGGCCTTGGGCTACATGGCATCTTGCATACTACTAATTCCATATGCCAGACCACATATGAGGAAACTACAATGGTACCTAAAGAGTGTATGGTCTAAACACTGTCAAAGTTTGGAAACAAGTTATACCACTAATTCCTTGCCTTCAACAGGAGTTTCGATGGTGGGCTCAAGCTTATCACCTCAACAAGGGACAGCCTTTTACTCAACCCACAGCCAGGCAAACACTGACAACAGATGCATCGGATTACGCCTGGGGAGCACACATGGCAGGAAAATGTATTCAGGGTGAGTGGCCCACAGAGCAAAGGCATCTTCACATCAATCAAAAAGAGATGCTACCTGTACATAAACAGGCAAGGGGGCACACACTCCTACCCCCTCTGCAAACAAGCCATGACCTTGTGGAACACAGCTCTAGACTACCAAGTTCATCTGCAAGCATAATTCCTGCCAGGAGAGAAAAACACACTGGCAGTCTACCTAAGCAGAAACATCATGGATCCCCACGAATGGGAATTGAATCCACACATATTCAGAATGACAACACAAAAATGGTTGAGCCCGGACATAGATCTGTTTGCATCCCCAATGAACTGCCAGCTACAGAAATTCTGCACAAGGAGTTACCATCCACAAGCATGGAAAGTGGATGCCCTCTCATTCAGCTGGAAAAACCTGCAAGTATACGCTTTCCCTCCTTTACCTCTCCTTCCAAAGGTACTCATAAAAGCCAGGCAAGAAGAGCCAAAGATGATCCTGATTGCACCAGACTGGCCACGCCAGCACTGGTACCCAATCTTAAAGAACTTAGCACAAGAACCACCCTGGATTTTGCCTCAAATCCCAGCACAACAATCAGATACTTCACAGCCAGCTAAAGACCTTAAAACTAGCTGCATGGAAAATTCCTTAGTCAAGCAAGCAATGCCTCTCTCCAAAGCTGTTATGGATGTCATTCTGGAGGCCAGAAGACCTAGCACCAGGAAAGCCTACTCTGATAAATGGAAGAGATTCTGTGCCTGGAACCAGGCGCACAGCCTTGACCCTCTTGTACCAAACATTCCTCATACTTCAATATTTAACTGAGATGCTGCCTCTCCTTCTCATCCATCAAGATCCATGCCTCAGCCATTTCTGCTCATTACAACACAGATCCACCAATTTTTTCTAATCCTCTGCTCAAACAGTACCTCAGAGGGGCTAAAAACATAAGACTGCCCCGTAGAGCTCCTACCCCAACTTGGGACCTCAACTTTTTGGAAAAATTAACTTTACCTCCCTTTGAGCCAGCTAACACAACAGAATTAAAATACATCTCTTGGAAAACTGCTCTGCTACTGGCAATAACATCAGCACGAAGAGTTTCAGAATTACAGGCACTAATGGCAGTGGAACCTTTCCTCATTTTCCACCAGGGCAGGGTGTCTTTAAGAACTAACCCTACATTTATGCCAAAGGTGTTATCAAGTGTGGCTCTAAACCAAACTATTCACTTGCCAACTTTTTATCCAAAACCACAGAACAAAGGGGAGAGACTACTACATTCTTTCGACATTCACAGGAAGTTACGCTTCTACTTGGACAAAACCAAAGCTTTCAGAAAATCTGAACGATTATTGGTAGCATATGCTGCAGGAGCACAGGGAAAAGCCATTTCAAAACAGATCATCTCAAATTGGATAGGACATTGTATACGTTTCTGCTGTACTCACCATGGGAAACCTGTACTTAGCAGCATTAGATCTCACTCCATCAGGGCAACAGCCACTTCAACTGCCTTACCTCAGAGGAGTACCTACCAAGGAGATTTTTGGAAACCGCAACATGGAGTTCTGTGCATACCTTCACCAAGCATTACCATTTGCCTTTATACTCCAAATCCAGAGCTGGCTTCGCCACTGCTGTGCTGTAGGGCCTTATAGCCATCCCTAATGCCTTATAGAACCAGCATGCCTACCTCAGATTTGGGATTCCACCCAAGTGTAATGACTGCAGCAGTGTAACAGGATGAACATAGTACAGTTTTGTACCTACCATAAATGTAGATGAGTGTCCTAGCTACAGAGAACTCAGAAAAGCAACTACTTTCTGGATTTAAGTATATTTGCTGGTTTTTTTTTGCTTGGAATAGCTTCTCTAGCTTACGCTAAACAAGCTTAAACATTTTTTAGCTATTTTTGCTGCATTATTTTAAAATCTGCACTTAAAGTTACTTTTAGTCGAATTTGATCGAAAGTTTGTTTGTTTAATTTAACTGTTGAGGCTGCCCACTAAAGTGTGCTAGCCTTTGTAACTGATTTATCCCTGTTTCTGCATTTTCTGTTTGTTTCTATCAAAAAAACAAAAAAATAATCCTTGTTTTCCTGCCTCTCCTCTACTAGTTTAGACCAGTTTACAGGCATTGCTGTATTCTGGGCTGTGGTGTAGTTCCTGTGTTGTCCATTACCTTACTTGGATGGAGGGAAGTTTCTTTGCTCACCAGTGGGAGTGGGGAGCCTTGAGCAGCCTACCTGTCCCTGTAGGAAGTGACCTCAGCACAAGAGCTGTAGTAATTGGTTGTTTTGGACCATTTCTAGCTCTTTGGTAGTTCTCTGTTTAAAATCCGCGCTTGCACGGCTTTGCGCGGTTATGCGCATAGCGCAGTGCCGGTTAAACTTCTGGCTCCGCCAGGTCTGCTCTTCAAATTTTCCCTTAAGGAAGCTCTACTCTTAGTATAATCCGACTACTCGCTATATTATAAGCCTAGCACTTGTTCTCAAAACTTCTCTACTAGTAAGCACTCTCCTACCACCCCTGTGAATATCCACTTCCCTTAAAGGCACAGCACTCCCTTATGCTGTTCTAGCATGTCGAGTGGTAGATTACTGGCGTCCTCTCCAGTTCAGCTGGTTAATCTGGGCATCTTGAGACAATGCTACAATTGTCTCATGTACAGACAACCCTCTCCTCCTCCCAACAACCACAAATACATGTGAGAGATGCAAGTATATAGCCAAACTGTAGGCTGAACTCTCTCAACTCAGGGCTGGCATGACCAGACAGGAGGATATGGTAACCACACACACAACAAACCCAGTCCCACATAGACCTACCACAACTGCAAACCAAACACATAAAAACACAAAGACATACTCAGAGGCTCTAATAAAAAACTTACCAAAACAACAGAGGCTTCCAAAGCAGATATCCAAAAATCCACCACCTCAAAACAAAACGCATGCAACACATACTTCAATAAATCAGTGTGTCAGCCAATCACAGCCCTTAAGGCCAAACACCATGCCTGATACACTAGTAATAGGTGACTCTATAGTCAGACACACTGGTATGACCCTGACCCTGAGCAGCATCTTGCCCTCACCAAGATTGATGCCACAATACAAAGACAAGATGATCAGCTTTAATTGGCTCAAGTACTGGTGTCATTCATTCTAAGGGGATCCAATGTCTGTCTGCCTGGGATGACATGTTGGACAAGCCACGCTGCTTCGCAAGGGACTGCTTGCACCTGTCACCACTGGGCTTCCGGATATTGGCTAAGGCTCTTGCCACCCTCATAGTGCCTTTTTAGGCAAGGCTCAAAAGACAAACCCACCTCCTTAGAAAACAAAAATGGAAAAAAACTAAGGGTAATGCTGCTCAACGCCAGAAGTCTAAATCTCAAGATGCAGGCACTCTATGCACTCCTCAGTATGGAGAACATCGGAGAACATCGACGTCTGTGCAGTAACTGAAACCTGGTTCAAGGCTCCTGAGAGCACCCCAGCGCTACCAGGCTATACCTCGTATCATGCTTTTCGGCCCCAAAACCCGGGCCGAATCACAAAGGGAGGGGGAGTGTCCATATTCATCAAGGACACCCACATCTCCAGGTTAGTAGCAACACATGAAGCATCCAGAGACCATACAGGTGCAACTAACCATAGGCAACACTGCTATACAACTGGTACATGTTGCAGACCACCCTACCAATCTCAGAAACCCCACTCAGCCTTCCTGAAGACATTGGAGGATATGAATGTATCACGAAATACCATCATACTGGGAGACTTCAACTACTCAAACATAGATTGGGTACATTATTCTAGCACTAACACCCTAGCCCAAAGGTTCCTGGAATTCATTAATTCAAATGCACTGGAACAACTAGTCACCTCTCCCACTAGGGGAGATAATATACTAGACCTGATCATCACAAACATGGACAAAATGCTCCACACCGGAGGTATACCCCTCACTAGTGAGATCTGACCACAAACTAATCACCCTGGATATACATATCCCACCTCCACCACCAGCACAAAATACCGCAGTGAAAAACTTCTCAAAAGCAGACTTCACTCTTCTTAAGACCGAGATGGTATCCTTTAAGCCCACAGGGCCAGTGGATACCACATCCCACAATGCCGAATCCTTCACAAATGCTTTCTATGGACATCTCCAAGAATGCATGGATCATGCAATCCCAAATAAATCCAAGTCCCTCTCCACCAAAGGCAAGTGTCCTGTCTGGTGGACCTCAGCCATTAACAAATTGTATAACAAAAGAAGGAAGCTACTGCATGACAGAGCAAAATCCCACAAAGGGAAGACATCTCTGATCAACATTAGCAGAAAACTACGTTCTCTCAAAAACCTCCAAGGCCAACTTTGAGAGAAAAAATCGCTAAGGACACTTAAAGATAACCACAAAGCCTTCTTCAGCTATGTTAGAAACCTGGGCAGAAACCCTCAGATATGCTCAGTTGGTTCACAACAACAAAAAATACACTGAACCCACAGATATTGCCAACATACCGGCTGACTGGTTCAGTGCAAATTTCTCCCCTCCCTCACCCCCAAAGAAGAAATGCTCATCCCAGCTGAATGTGATCTCCCTGTCATCTCAGATGTCCAAGTGAGAACTGCCCTCAACAAAGCTAAAAGCACAGCATCAATGGGACCTGACGGTATCCCGGGTTGCGTGCTACGTGAACACAGAGGAGCTAAACCCGCACAAAAATGCTATTTAACCTTAGCCTTACTACAGGATATGTACCTGAACACTGGCGTACAGCAACAGTGGTCCCACTCCACAAAGGGGGTACCTCTACAGACCCTGGGAACTACCGCCCCATAAGCTTAACCAGCCTGGTCTGCAAAGCTATGGAAAGAATCATTATGGAACTCAGAGACATAGGGGACCTACAGACACTTGACCCCACCCAGTTCGGCTTTGTAAAGGGCAGATCCTGCCTTTTGAACCTGGTTGACTTTTTCGAAACAGTCACTAGAGCCATTGATGAGGGCAAAGCAGTCCATACAGCCTACCTGGACTTGGCTAAGGCCTTCAACACAGTACCCCACTCAGGCATCATAGATAAGCTCAACAGCTTAAACATAAACCCTTATGTCACTAGATGGGTTGCAAACTGGCTAAAGGACAGAACCCATAAAGTTAAAATCGCTGGAGCAATGTCAGACTCAAAGCCAGTCACAAGTGATGTCCCACAGGGATCTGTTCTGGGACCCCTCTTGTTCAGCATTTATTTCTCAGATGTTAAAGCAAACATGGGAGGGTTGTGGCTGACAAAGTTCGCAGATGACTGCAAACTAGGCGCCATAGTAGATACACCAGCGGACACATACATCCTACAAAAAGGCCTCACAGAAATGGACAACTGGTGCCGGAGTCACGGCCTTAAACTAAATGCCAAAAAATGTATAGTCATCCCCTTTGGGAAAAACAAAGTACCCACAAATTATCACATAGACAGCAACCCACTGAGTACGGAAAAAGTAATCAGAGACCTAGGGACCCAAGTCGACCGTGACCTCTCATTTGACACCCACGTTGCCAAAGTGGTTAGAAAAACATTCTACCTTGCACACCTCATCATGAAGGGATTCACATCCAGATCCAAGGATGTCATTGTACCCCTATACTTCTCCCTCAGACCCATGATTGAGTACAATGCCCCATTTGGTATGTACCTCACCCGGCATTTGCAACAGCTGGAGAGACCATAAAAGTACCTCACCAAGAGGATCAAGTGTCTCCAGCATATGTCTTATTCTGCCAGACTAAAGAAACTCCATCTCTATTCATTAGCATACCGCCTGCTCAGAGGTGATTCTCTGCCTGACGTAAAAGGCCATGTCCAATCAGGATCTGATGGACCTGCTCCATCTCAAAAAATCCAAATCCATCAGGACCACGAGAGCTAAAGACTTGAACCTCGGTACAAGTATGAATAGGACATGCTGGAGGGATAGATTCATAACCCAGAGGCTTCCCATGCTTTGTAACAAGATCCCAGTTCAAGTTAGGCAGAGCCCCTCACTGACTCTCTTCAAGAGAAATCTTGAGTGGATGGGAGATCGTAAGTTTATCCCAGGGGTCAAATCTGTGTCGCTGCTAGACAGGGGCACAGTAAACTAATTCGGTTATATAAGGGGACCTTCATTGTGTCACTACTAGACAGAGGCACAGTATTCTAAATCTATTCTGTGCATTGTTGTACCATTTCATGGGGTGGCGAAAGCCACATCACTATGGCTAGGCTTACAAATGCCCCAGGGCAGATAGCCTAGTACTAAACTATGAAACTAAACACTGCTGCAGTCCAGGTTACCCTCCCTCCATCCTCTTACTTGCTGGTACGTACCTATGCCTTCTACCCTTTACTACCTATGGGGAGTATTTGTTGGTAACTGAAAGTTGTTGTTTGCTTTTCTTATGCATGTTTTATTAGCAATTTGAATTGCCTACCTATTTGGGGGCATCTGACATCGGGGCAAGAAAAACTGAATGACGTCTGCTGCATCTTATATACCCCTGTCGCACTGACGTCCGGGAGGAGGAGACCGCAACCGACGCCTGACCAAGACTTTGGAACTCAGGCCGACTGGGGAACCGCCTGACGGCAGGATAACCCAAGTGTAATGACTGCAGATAACATCTACATTTATGGTAGGTACAAAACTGTACTTTTGCACCTGTGAGTTACCCGAATCTTGGCTGAAAGAGGGTACTGAAAGGGATACCATTGCGTGAACAGCCATTGTAGAAGCCTCATGTGAAACCTGGCCAGGGGGACAGTGGTGATGGAGACTGCCATGGAACCCAACAACTGTAGAACAGAGTGAGCTGTAGATTTCTTCCTTGAAAGGATTGGGATCAGTTGTTGCCTTATCCTTAGAATTCTGTGCTCTGGAATGGATGCTCTGCAATTCTTTGTATTCAAGATGACCCCTATGAAGTCTGTGGACTGAGATGGGGTGAGATTGGATTTTTGCCAGTTTATGGTTATGCCTAGCCTTTCTGCAGAGAGGGGAGTATGCCAGGGGTTCTTCCAGTAGATGTTTGGTGGGGCGGAGATGAGCCAGTTGTCTAGGTATGGAAACACCTGGAATCCTTGTAGTCGCAAGTGAGCTTTGACTACTGCCATGCACTTTGTGAACACACTGGGCGCTGTAGAGAGTCCGAAGGGCAGTACTCTGAACTGGTAGTGACTGACTCCCGCAGAGAAGCGAAGGAATCTTCTTGATGGCTTGTCCACTTTTATGTGGTAGTACGCATCTTGAAGATCTATCTAACACATCCAATTGTCTTTTTCCAAAAGCGGAAGGATACTGTATTGTGACAATCTGGAATTTTTGTACTCTTACAAACTTGTTCAATACGCTGAGATCCAAAATTGGTCTCCAGTCCCCGGTCTTATTTGGCACCAAAATAGTCTTGAGTAGAATCCGGATCCTTGTCTGGTCTGGAGGGACTATTTGGATGACTCTTTTTCTTAGCTTGGATATCTCTAATGCTGCTGCTTGTTTGTCTGGGTGGAACATCGGGTAAGTTTGTTGGGGGAGTGCGACAAAGATCGAAGGGAATATGGTAACCTCTGGTTATTATCCTTTGTACCCAAGAATCGGTGATGATGACTAGCCAGGCAGAAGGGTACAAAGAGAAACTATCCCCAACCACTTCCAAAGGAAAGCAGTTGGGCCACTCTTCAGGAGCACTGGTAGGATTGGCCAAGGAAAGGGTCCCTGGAACCCTGGTTACACAGACCCCCTCTGCCCCGAAAAAGGGAGTCTTCCCTGTGAGTTCCCCCTCTGCCTCTAGGGGAGAACTCTGTCTGTGTGTCATGGAAAGGACCCTGAGATTTTTTGTACCATATCTTCTCACTCTTCTGGTTTCTGGAGAAAGCCAGTTGAGGGGAAGAATAACGGACACACAGCAGAAAGGGTCTGACCATCCTGTTCACGTCTGGCCAGTGTGTTTTTAACCTTTGGTCCAAACAATGAAGAGGCTTCGATGGGAGCGTTGAGAAAAGAAAGCCTTGAAGGGTTCTGTGAAATTGCACAAGCGCATCCAGGCATGTCATCTCAGAACAATGCCTGAACTCTCCACTCTAGAGGCTCCTTCTGATGTGTGAGATATTGGGCGCATGGAAGAATTAGATATAGATTCAGTGGTGGCTACCTGAGAGGCTACTTTGTCACGGACCTAATCAGACACGGCACCAGCCAAAGTTTGAGAGCTCAGAAATTAAATCTCTTTGAAGCCTGGTAGTGTTCCATATAGTTCAGGGACCTGATTGCAAAGGTTGCTGATGCAAAAGTACGCTTCCCTATTCTGTCCAGAGCCCAGGACTCTTTGGGCGGATGGACAGTCTGGTTTCCTAGGCCACCACCACCAAAGCATTTACAGGAAGACCTTTGGACCAGTGGGGGTCAGTAGCAGGAGGGGACAAAATTTTATCGGGCCTCCAGGGAATAGCCTCATCGGTGTCAGCAGCCTTCCACTCACGCTGCACGACGAGCCGGACCAGTTCATCGGCAGGTGGAGGAACCCAGGAGGTAGGGATCCGGGCATGAAAGGCCTGCAGGAACACACACTTCAGAGGTTGGGTTTGAGGGTTGCCAGCCACCTCTCTGTTTAAGAATTTCAAGAATATCACCAAAGGATACCTCAGAGGGTGAGCGAGGAGACCCTTCCCCATCATCAAAGTCTGTGTCTTCAGTAAGGGACTCCTCTGTGGAGTCCATGCGTTTCCTCTTGCACAAGCTTTTTTGATGAACTTCCTCAGAGGGATAAGCTGGGGAAGACAGCGCAAAAGGGGTTTCCTTTGGGAGTATATCCTGAGGCCCTTGAGCCCGGTGTCTGTCAGGAGCGACTTGTGTACATAACGGTCCAGAGGAGGGAGGGGAGTGTGATAGCACGGGATCGCCAGTTGACACCAGAACCTTCTCTATTAGCTGGAAGGCCGGTAAACCTGAAGAGAGGTGTGTCCAGGACAGGGGTCACCCCTCTCCTAAGTGGCTCAGCCTGCCGACAGAGTCCCTGGATGGCTGTGAAACACCAAATTACAGACGCTACAGCTGACATCTGGGTCGTAGCAAAACTCTTCTGTCACAAAAGCAAATGTGGCTCCTTATTGAGGTCCGTAAAGGGAACCCTAGAGGGGGAAGACCTCTATATCAAGGGACTTCAAAGACAATGAAGGAGGAGAATAAGTAGGGAGTTTTGGCAAAGGGTGGATCACCTCCCGAGGAAGGATAGGTCCTGGGGGGCAGGATACCTCTGGACAAAAGCATTTTATCCACAAGACAACACGTCATGTTCAGAGGCTTCTAGTAGATTTCATGGACATGGCTGAGGGGGAGTCTGGTCTATCCAAAGATGGAGCAAGCTCTGTGCCCACCTTGCAGGTCTGCACTGAAAACGGGGCTGTAAAGGAATGAACTACAGGTGTCTGCACCAAGGAAATCATCTGTGCCGAAGTCATGGTCTGCACCGATAAGGTCGGTACCGAAGTGGTTGTATGCGCTAATGCTGGAACCGAAAATATTGGTGCCATTAACTGAATTGTCGGTGCTGAGAGGGTAGTCTGTGCCGGGTAAGTTGCAGCTGAAAGGGCAGTGGGCGTGTCAAAATCCATTGTTGTAATAGTCTGCATCGACTGGAGAGTCTGTGCCAGTAAAGAAGTCTGAACCAAGGAGCCCCTCAGTACCAATACGGTAAAGGTCATGCTAGTTGGTGCCGAAGTCGCAGATGGCGTCTATGGCCTCTGTTCCGAAGGTCTAAAGCGCTGGAGCCAAAGAAGTCAAATCCGAAGTGGAAAGCTTGGCTTTCTTGGGTCTCTGTTCGTGGGAGTCCCCAGCAGTGGACGAAGGAAGAGACTTGGCCTTTAAATGTTCATCACTCTTTTTCTTATGGGATCTTGGGGGGTTGAAGCCTCCGACCCAGAAATAGCCTCTGAAAAAGGAAATTAAGTAGCCCCTTCAATATCAATTTTTTTCTCTGTCAACATCCTGTTAGAGAAATTCTTACAAATCCCGCAGGGCTGGTCAATTGTTAAATGAGGCACACCCAAGCAATAGAGACACAGAGAATGTGCATCTGCAGTAGGTAATTTATGGCCACAATCAAATCCTGGACTACTTTTATCTGCCATGTTAGAAAGAAAGTAGGAAAAAACAGAAAAAATAGCAGTGGTACAAGAATTACTCTAAGATAAGAAGGAAAGGGGCTTATCAACGATGGTAAAGAGGAGGAAAGGAATTGAAAAGATTCAAGAAAGGATAGTCGCCAAGTGCGATAAGGTAAGAGAAAGCTATCTAATAACTTTTCTGTGAGAAAAGGTTGTTTTAGAATTTAGTATGATTAAGCATATTGCACTTAGCTCAAGAGAAGTAGCTTGACATGACCAAATTGGCGACATGGCAAACGAAATCTGAGGTAACCTTGAGAGGGGAATTCTGGGTAAGAGTTTTAGCTCAAGAGTTTGTAGCTGACGCGAGCTTGGAAGGTGGCCGGCTCTGTTCCGAGGTCGGAACAGATACCCACACATAAGGAATGAACAAGGATCAACTATCAGATCAGTTATTACACATACATACTTTTCATTCACTTCCAGCCAAGTTAATTCTATAACTACTGGCTTTGATGGCAGCCTCCATCATACTGGTCTCCTTGGCACACTTTCATATGGGTGTACTACAGTGGACTCTAGTGGTAATAGTGGTAAATCAGCCAATGACATCTCAAGTTCCCATCACAAGTGTCTGCAGATGAGACAGAACATAGTGGATTCATGCTAAGGTAGTTTCCCGTGGCCTACTTTTCACTCTTGCCTCTACCAGGGCCACAGTGAGTACGAATGCCCCTCAGCTGAGGTGGTGGGGCATGCCTCCCAGCTGAGGTGGTGGGGCAGGGCATTACTTGGTATGGACAGTCCAAGGCACGTGGTCCCAGATAGAGGCCAATCTTCACATCAGAGTCCTAGAAATGAGAGCAGTCCTATTAGCATTGTAGGCATTTCAAGATGTTCTCCTTTTAGGGATTATAGTTCAGAGGACAAATGTGACAGTGGTCTGGTACATCAAACAAGGGAGACCCAGAGCCTATCCACTTTGCAGGGAAGGAGTGAGAGTTTAGTATTGGGCGAGATCTTTCTGCTGCTTTCTTTTGGCAATGCATATTCCAGGAAAAACAAACTTGCTAGCAGAGAAACTGTGCAGGTCCATCTTTATTTCCTGATGAGTGGTCTGTCAACAGTCATTGATGGAAAAATTTCACCAAGGGGTCATCCTGCTGCAATTTCTTACCTTCTCCCCTCAATGCAAAATGCAGTTCTGATGCCCCTAGAGGGGGAGACACTAGTTCAGAGATCTTAAATTTGTGGCCCATAGACCTCAAACCAACTTAATTATAGATAACAGAAGTGACTGCACTACTTTTCTAGCCACACTGCCAGCTTTTATTTTAGTATGGAAGATGGTGACCCTTGCCTAATTTTGATGGTCCTTGTACAGTGATCATCTGAGTTTGAGACCCCTGCTCTAGTTCATGACTGGCCCTGTGGTCTATTATAAGCTTCCTTCCCACTGCTCTCATTCCAAAGGTTATTCAGAAACCATTACAATGGAGGTGAAAGGTTGTCCTCTTTGCATCATTCTGGCCTTGCCAGGTGTGGTTCCCTTTCCTGTGGCCTCACCTTGTTCAGTCTCTGTAGGTGCTGGATCCTGTTCAGGACCTTCTGTCTCACCTGTCCAGGTTGCTTCTCTTGGACATATTTTTCTCAAATTGATAGACGTTTTGGGCTTTCTTCTGTTTGCCATAGTATCTCTGCTTCCACAAGGAAAATTGGTTAAACGTAAATAGAAAAGATTTTCTGTTGGGCTCATCGGAGACATTTTCAGTAGCTATACTGATGATTTTTGATTTTCTAGCCTCTATTTTTAATGATGGAGGTTGCTCATCTGTCAGTTCAGTTGGCTGCAATCTCACATTTTGACCTGGGTGTGGTTCCTTCATCTCTAGCTTCCTTAAAATTGTGTAATTGTGTAAGCTTTCCTTAAGGGTACTTTGCTGCTTTGTTCCCTAGTTAAAGACCCTATCCCGCCATGGGACCTAAACTAATTCTTCAAGCCATTACTCGGCTTCCATTTGAACCCTCAGCAAGGACAGGGGTGAAATGTTTGTCCTGGAAAACTGTTTTCCTAGTCATCATTACCTCAGACTGACAGGTATCGACTCCAAAAATCTCTCTGGCACTTTACCTGACTTTTTACAAGAACAGG
>NC_056725.1:1903945202-1904035202 GCF_019279795.1 Protopterus annectens
CCTGTATTAGACATTGTTGATGTGTTCTCGGAATCAAGCATGGCACCTGATTCCCTGCCCTCCAGCTCCTAGTATGCTAGACAGATATTACAGGGATGTTCTTAATGTTTCACTGTTGCAGTCATTACACTTGGGTTATCCTGCTGGCAGGCTACCCTCAGTCAGCCTGAATTCCAAAGTCTAGGTTCGGTGTCGGTTGTTGTCGCCTCTTCCCTGATGTCAGTGCGCCAGGGGTATAAAAGATGCAGCCGATGCCATTTTCCTCAGTCTTTCTTGCCACGCAGTGCCAGAAGCATAAGCAGTTCGCAAGTGCCAGTTGGCAGACTCCTGAGATTTTCGTATTCGAATTTCAGATCAGAAGTCTTTATTTAAAAGCTAAGTACCCCGTTGGGTAAACTTTTTTTTCTTGCTCCAGACCAATGTCAGAAAAAGTTAATTGTATTTCTTGTGTGAAGCAAATACCTCCTAAGGACTTTCATTCTTACTGTATTCCTTGCCTAGGCCTTGACCACAATGTTGCTAGTTGTCGTTTTTTTGCTAGGTTTAACCAACGCACTATTAAGCGTCTGTACGATTTTGCATTACACTATTTTGGCAGAAGATTTAATTATACAATGTCGTCGGATAAGCAGTCAGACTACCGAAATTCACAAACGCAAAGAAAAGGACAGGCATCCAAGGTCCAAAACAGATGAGGCTTCTTCTAAGCCAGTCACCGGTTCTTAGTGAGGCTCCTTCGCAGCCCCTGGCGCCCGTTACTTTAGACCTGCAGGCCGCTACCAACTTCCCACGTGGAGTCGCCTAGGCCACTGGAGGCTCAAGGTATTGGACCTTCGGAGACTGTTCCCTCAGATGGGTTGAGCAGGCATCAGCTTCTGAGGGTGTTTTCAGACCAACTCAATTATACATTAAAACAACTTCAGCTTCAAAGGCAAAGACTAAAGCACCCTTAAAGACAAACGGGTACAACAGCCTCATGGGCAGGCCTCCATGCCCAAAAAACAGATGCTCAGAATGGCCCTTGATTACTTTCATCAGGGGTTCCCATCCCCTACCTGATAAAAGGCCTAGGCAAGAGACAGAATATGTTATCTTCTGATCAGGTTTCCATTTTATCTGATTCTTCTTCTGATCAGGAATACTCTCTTCCTCCCTATGAGGATTCTGATGCTGAAGAATCTATCCCTTCAGCCTCCCCTCCTGAGGATTATTCTTTTGGGGAAACCTTGCATACCATGAGCATTTCCACTGGGAGAGCCAAGATTTTTCAGAATCTCAGAAAAGGCTTAGAGGCTTCCTTTTACTACCACAACACAGGCCCCTAGCTATTCCACCTGTTAGACATTGTTGATGTATTTTCAGAGTCCAGTCTGACCCCTGACTCCTTACCTCCAGCTCCTGTTAAGCCGGACAGGTACTACAGGGTTCCTGACTCTCATAAATTCCTTTTCAAAAACCCTGCTGCTGACCCAGAAACCATCTCTCAGGGTCCCAGAGTTGTCGAGGCTTCTGCTGCAAAAACCCCTACCCCCTCTGACAGGGATTCTAGGGCATTAGACAGATGGAGAAAAAAAATTACACTTCCTCTACCTTGGTTATAAGGGCTTTAAATTGTCAGTTTCATATACTCCGATATCAGCAATATATTATGTCACTGCTTAAACAGAAAATGTTGACAAATTCTGAATGTGCAGAAAACAAAGAAATGCAAGATTTATTGCATACAGCTGAACAAGGTGGAAAGCATACTTTGCAATGTGGTTTTGATTCTTTGGAGGCCTCCTGCCACTGTTACTGGTACTGTCATCAGGAGGCATGCTTGGTTAAAGGAACAAAGTCTGCCTGGTCAAAATTATTATATGCCCCATTACAGCATGATACTTTGGTGTTAAAGCAGAAGAGGTGTTAAAGAAAATGGAGGACAAAGCTAAATCTATGCAAACGGTTAAGGGTTTCTTTGATTCAGCCTCCAAGATTTAGCAGACACTGGCCTACAAAGAATCTGTTCTTTCCAGTGACAGACCACAAAGAGGCAGATATAGACGCCCAAGAGGCAGATCCCAGCCCCAAGGTTCATACAGGTCTAAACAATGCGGTGCTTCTACCTTCAAAAGTGGAGAAGACAAATCACAGCCATACAGGAAACAGTCCCAATGACTTCCCCCTGCCTGCACCAAGCACTTACTTCTGGCAGCACCTTTAGGGGGAAAACTAGCACGTTTTTTTTCTCAAAACTGGCACAATAACCCAGGACAAATGGGTCCTAGACAGTCACAAGGCTACAAGTTTCACTTCCATACCCTGCCAAGGACAAACGGTTGGCAAGATCTGCAAAAACATCAATGGGCAGAGGCACAAAAGCAAGTCTCATCCCTCATGGACATGAGGGCCATTCAACAAGTAACAGAGCAAGAGCAGGGAGAAGGATTTTATTCAAGACTGTTCTTGGTGCCAAGAAAGGACAAGACCTGGAGAATCAATACTGGACCTATCTATTCTAAATACATTTCTGGATATACCAAAATTCAAAATGTTGACTTTACAGCAACTTCTGCCCATGCTGGGCAAGAAGGCTTGGCTTGTGACTTTAGACCTAAAAGAGGCATACCTGCATGTCCCCCTCAGACAAACATGCAGAAGATACCTCCGATTCAAAGCTGGCTCAATGCATTAACAATTCTCTGCACTGCCCTTTGGCTTACCTACTGCGCCCAGGGTCTCCACAAAGTGCCTGGCACCAGTAATTGCATTCTGCAGGCAGAGGAATACAAATGTATCCTTACTTGAACAGCTGCCTCATTCAAGCAGAGAACAAGGACCTTCTACTACAGCATCTGGCGTTTGTAAAGAAATTTCTAACAGGCCTAGGGTGCACAGTCAAAGAAAAGAAATAAAAACTAGTACCCTCTCAAGAGATAATATTCCTGGGTGCAAGCTTAAATACAACTGCCCAGATGGCTTATCTCATGCCAAAACAAGGCAACTGACTTTCAATCTGTTGGCAACAAAGGCCCAGTTATCTGCAAGAAAGATTCCTCCAGCTTTGGGCTTCATGGCATCCTGCATTCTACTAATTCCATATGCAAGACTGCATATGAGGTAACTTCAATGGTACCTAAAAAGTGTTTGGACTCAACATTGCCACAGCCTGGAAATAATGATTACTCTCATTCCCTTTCTGCAACAGGAGTTTCGATGGTGGGCGAAGGCTTGTCACCAGAACAAGGGACAGCCATTCACATTACCCCCAGCCAGGCAGACACTAACAACGGATGCTTCAGATTATGCCTGGGGAGCCCACATGGCAGGAAGATGTATTCAGGGCACATGGTCCTCAAACCAAATGCATCTACATATCAATCAAAAAGAGATGCTAGCTGTTCAAAATGCCCTGACAGCCTTCAAGGCCCTACTTCATCCCTGACAACTACTGATAGACAGACAACACCACAGTCATGTGGTATATAAACAAGCAGGGGTGCACACAGTCTTACCGCCTTTACAGACTATCCATGACTTTGTGGGGCACAGCAGTGACTTACCAAGTACATCTGCAGGCACAATTCCTGCCAGGAAAGGGAAACACTCTGGCAGGCGAACTAAGCAGAAACCTCATGGATCCCCTCGAGTGGCAGCTGGATCCACAAGTCTTCAGCATAAGGAAATGGGGATGCCCGGACGTAGATCTGTTTTTGCCTCCCCTCACAACTACCAACTAAAAAGATTCTGCACAAGGACTTATCACAGACAAGCATTGAAAGTGGGCGCCCTATCAGTATATGCCTTTCCTCCACCGCCTCTCCTCCCCAAGGTACTCCTAAAGGTCAGACCCCAAGGTACTCCTGAAGTTCAGACAGGAGAAGCCAAAGATGATACCGATTGCCTCAGACTGGCCCTGCCAGTACTGGTATTCAGTCCTAAGGAACTTGTCTCAATGCCCAACTTGAACCTTACCTCAAATACCTCATTTACTGTCCCAGCAAAACAGTCAGATCCTGCACAGCCAACTCAGTACTTTAAACCTGGCAGCATGGCGGATAATGTCATACAAAACGCACCTCTCAGTAAAGCTGTGACTGATGTCATTTTGGAAGCCAGAAGGCCTAGTACTAGAAAATCTTATGCTGGATAATGGAAGAGATTCTGTGCTTGGAACCAGGCACAAGGAACTGATACAGCTGTAACAAATATTCCTCAGATTGTGCAATACTTAACGGAGATGCTGGACAAAGGCCTTATCTTTTTCATCAATTAAAATTCATGCCTCTGCCATTTCGGCTCATTGCAATACAGCGCCACCAATCTTTTCTCATTTATTAAAGCAGTACCTCAGAGGAGCCAAAAACTTAAGGCCTCCTAGGGGATCACAAATACCTGCATGGGACCTCAACTATGTCTTGGAAAACTCACCCTGCCTCCTTTTGAGCCAGCTGCTGCTGATCTAAAGTTGTTATTTTGGAAAACAGCAATGCTCCTAGCAATAACTTCTGCAGGACGGGATTCAGAGCTACAGGCAGTCATGGCTGTGGAACCTTTAGTCATGTTTTATTCAGACAGGGTCTCTCTGAGGACAAACCCAGCATTTATGCCTAAGGTGGTGTCCAATGTGGCTCTTAACCAAACTATTCATCTGCCAACTTTTTATCCAAATCCACAGAACCAGGGGGAGAGAATTTTGCATTCTGTAGACTTACACAGACAGCTTAGATTCTACTTGGACAGAACCAAAGTTCTTAGGAAGACAGAGCAATTACTAGTGGCATATGCTGCAGGATCACAAGGAAAGGCCATCTCAAAGCAGACTATTTCAAAGTGGATAGGCCACTGCATTCGTTTCTGCTATTTACACCATGGCAAGCCAGTGCCCAAGGGCTTTAGGCCACATTCAACCAGAGCTGAAGCCACTTCAGAAGCCTTTCTCAGGGGAGTACCAACCAAAGACATATTAGACGCTGCTGCCTGGAGTTCAGTGCACACCTTTACAAAGCACTATCATCTGCCACTCTACTCTAAATCCAGGGCAGGCTTTGCCATTGCAGTTCTGCAGATCTCTTAGCCGCTCCTAATGCTGTTTAGCCCCAGCCTCCCAAATATAGGTTTGGGACTCTACCCAAATGTAATGACTGCAACAGTGATACACGAAGAACATAGTACAGTTGTGCACACTTACATAAGTGTAGATGTTAGTGTATTCACTGTTGCAGTCCAGGCTACCCACCCGCCACCCCCTTTTTTCTGCTGGAACTTTTCTTTCCTTCTCTGAATTATACAACCTATGTGGTGTATTTGCTTGTAGATGAAGATGGTTTATATTGGTGTATGTATTTCTATATACATGTATGTATGTATATATGTATATATATATATATATGGGTGTGTGTGTGTGTGTGTGTGTGTGTGTGTGTGTGTGTGTGTGTGTATATATATATATATATATATATATATACACACACATATATATATATATATATATGTGTGTGTGTGTGTGTATATATATATATATATATATGTGTGTATATATGTATATATATATATATATATGTGTGTGTATATATATATATGTATATATATATATATATATATATATATATATATATATATAATGTGTGTGTGTATATATATATATATATATATATAATCTGATATCTGGGGCAAGAAAAACTGAAGAAAATGGCGTCGTCTGCTGCTTTTATACCCCTGACGACCTGACGTCAGGGAAGGGATGACAGCGGCCGACGCAGGACCCAAGACTTTGGAATTCAGGCCGACTGAGGGCAGCCTGCCAGCAGGATTACCCAAATGTAATGACTGCAACAGTTAATACACTCTAACATCTACATTTATGGTAAGTGTACCCAACTGTATTTTTTCGACACTTGTTTACTGAGGATGTGTAGCAGGTACTAAGAGATTGCTGCTAGATTATATATTAGCAAATGGAGGGTTTTCTAGTTGATGCTAGTAACATTGGCAGCACCCATTCAATGGTGCTTGTTCCCTGGTTTTACAATATCTGTGGAAGTTAGTCATATGGCCTTTCTTACTCCTTTATCATTGTTCATTTGTTGGCCATTTCAGCATGTCTGCCCATGGATCCTCCTCCCCTCAATACAGTCTCATGACAAAATGTTTTTGAAAGATCTTTTGCATAATAGGCCTCCAAGAAAACAGAGGGTCCCTCCTTGGGATCTTAATATGTTCAAGAAGCTAACACTTGCTCCATTTGAACCAGCTAACCTGAATGATTTGAGGTGCTTAACATGGAAAACAGTTTTACTGATTGCTCTGACCTTTGCAAGAAGGGGTATCAGGGCTGACTTTACTATAAGAGCTTGCAACTGTATCGTTTTCCATATTGAGAGGTTCATTTGAGAACTAATACTCTAATGGCTGATGTGGTATCAGAGATGTTCTTCATGTTTCACTGTTGCAGTCATCACATTTGGGTTATCCTGCCAGGGTTAGCCCTCAGTCGGCCCAAATACCAGATGCTTAGTATTTGTCAGTTGCTGTCACTCCAGGACTGACGCCGGGTTGTCAGTGTTATAAAATCAGGCAGCCGACGCCCATTACATCAGTCCTTGACTAGGAGCTCGAAGCAGCAGCAGTTCGCACAAGTGCTGGTCATCTGCTACCTGAGTTTTCATTTCCGAATTGAAGTTGAAGTCTTCTAAAGCCAGGTACCCCGGTGGGGTTCCTCTTTTTTGCCGATGTCAGAAAAAGTTAATTGTCTCGCCTGTGGAATGCAAATACCACACCGAGATTTCCATTCTTACTGCGTCACCTGTTTAGACCCAGACCATGACGTTCCTCACTGTCGCTTTTGTGCTTTGTCCATCTCCAGAACTATGCATAGTCGGGCCCTTATTGTAGCTAGATACTGATCTTCCAAAAAAATAGGGATAATGACTGCACAGGATCAAAACTGCCGAAAGCGCTTCCGCTAGTCGTCCGTTCTCCGGTCCTCAGTGAGTCGCTTTCCCAGCCCCTGAGCCTGCTTCTCTGGATTTGCAGGCCACTACTGAGACCCTTTCAGAGTCCGGTATGCAGCGAGACTCTTCGACTAAGGATCCTGCGGATGTGTCTAGCTTGGATTGGTCCGGAGCCGCTGAGCAGGCACTGGCTTCCGAGGAAGTACTTCGTATTACCAATACTCTGTCCAAATGACTTCTTTCGTGTCTTCTGTTCTTTCTAAAACTTCCGTGTTTCTAAGGCCCAGGGTACGAGCTATGCTCAAAAAACAGACGACCCAAGCTCAGGCACCTGCTTCCTTGTCTCTGTCTCAAATGCTTAAAATGGTGGAAGACTTTATAAGCTTATTAGGGGAAGCCAGGCTACCCCTTCCAAAAGAGAGACTTGCCCCCAGTAGTTTTATCTGAACAGGAGTCCATTGACTCTGCTTCTGAATTTGAAGACATGCAACCCCTCTCTGTTTCAGGATTCTAATGCAGAGGCAGCAATTCCTTCTGCCTCTCTACCCGAGGATTTTTCATTTGGTGAAACCCTTCATATTTTGAGAGCATTTCCAATGAGAATGTCAAGGCTATCTACAGTCAAAGAATCAGAATTTTTAGATTTACCACAGCACAGACCTTTGGCCATTACTCCTGGATGTTGTGGATGATGTTTTTATGGAATCCAGTTTGACTCCTGGCACCCTTCCTCCTGCTACCTAAACAAAATAGAACACAGTTGCGTAAAACCACCAAAATTTATTGTAGCAAAGCTTTCGGGTCTACCCTTCCTCCTGCTCCCAGGAAACCCGACCGGTACTACAGAGTCCCATACTCTCAAATTGCTTTTCAAAAATCCTACTGCTGACCCAGAGGTAATCTCTCAAGGACCTAAAGGAATTAAAGCAACCGCAGCTAAGAATCCCACTCCCTCAGACAGGGATTCCTGAACTTTAGACAGATGGGGTAAAAAAAGTATACGCTTCTGCTACTCTTGCTATTAGAGCATTAAATTGTCAGTTCCGCGTGCTGAAATATTAGCAGCATACCATGGAACTCCTCAAAATAATTTCCTTTCCTGCTTGTGCAGAAAATAATTACAAGAGCTTATGCATTCTGCAAGTCAAGTTATTAAGCACACCTTGCAATATGGCTTTGACGCCCTAGAAGCATCTTGCAGGGCAGCAGTCGCTGGTTCTGCCTGTAGAAGACATGCTTGGCTTAAGGAACAGACCATGTCAAATCCAAATAATTGGACGCACCATTGAGCAAAGACAATTTGTTTGGCACCAAGGCAGAAGAGGTCTTAAAAATATGGAAGAAAAAGCTAAATCTATGCAGACTGTTGGTCTTTTTACAGGTCCAGCCTCCGAGGTTCAGTAGGCATTGCCCCTCCAAGCACTCACTGGTCCTTTCCTACCCCCTCCAGGCCAGCTCAGCCCAAACCCAGAGGAAGAAGCCCCCCCCCAGACAGCAGCCCCAGGGAATGCAGAGATCTAAGCAGTGGCGTTCCTCCTCTTCAAAAACAGCAGTGGCGTTCCTCCTCTCCTAAAACAGCAGTGGCGTTCCTCCTCTCCAAAAACAGCAGTGGCGATGTTCTTCGTCTTCCATTGCTGCAGTCCTGACTATTGGGTATAGTCCGCGTCCAGTCGGCCCGAATACCAGAGTATAAGGCTGACGTCGGTCAGGGCGCATTAGACTGACGTCAGTACGTCAGGGTACTAATGCGCATGACCGACGTCATATCCTCAGTCTTTTTTGCCGCATGGTCCGATGCAGAAGCAGTTTTGCGAGTGCAGGTTGGCGTTCTGAAATATTTCCGAAACCGGAGTTTCAGACCGAAACAGAGTTGGCTAAGTACCCCGTTGGGGAACATTTTGGTTTTTTCTTGCCTCAGTATTTTACCGGATGTCAGAAAAAGTGAATAACTGTATTTCTTGTGGGAAACAGATACCTCATAGAGATTATCATACCTTGTGTATACCTTGTTTAGGGCCTGAGCACGACGTTGGTTGCCGCTCTTGTGCTAGGTTTAACAAACGCACTATTAAGAGGAGGTTAGACTGTGCCAGGTTAGTGTTTGGGAAGCGTTGCAATTATAAAATGCCGTCGGATGCTCCGACGCCCGCTTCCTCCAAGAAGCGCAAGGATAAAACAGTGAAGCCTAGGGTTGATGAACCGGCGGTCCCGGACGTCGGTTCTTTAGAAGGCTCAGTGGAGCCGGAGGTTTTGCCAGGAGTTTCCATGGAGTCCCAGGCAGAAACTATACTATTACAGGATGTGCCTTCTCAGGAGGTAGGCCAGGCTGAGGGGGCTTCTCAGGTGACTGTTCTTCCCTCTCTTCCTAAGGTAGTTAGAGCCTCTCCTTCTGTTGCCAAAACTTCTTTGAGAGGTAGGCCTAGTTCAGCTTCAGTGGGGGCTTCTCCTAGCATTTCGGGTTCTGTACCTAAGAAACATATGCTTAAAATGGCAGAAGATTTGATTACTATGATTAGAGGTTCTATGCACCCGCCTGATAAGAGGCCTAGGGTGGAACCGGAGTTTGATAGTTTTGAACAGTGTTCAGAGGCTTCAGAATCTTCTGTGGAAGATATGCAGGAGTATCCTACTTATTCTGATTCTGATGTGGATGATTCCACTCCTACAGCTTCTCCGCCTGAGGATTTCTCATTTTCAGAGACTCTGCATTCCATGAGGGAGCACTTTAAATGGGAAGGCCAGGATTACTCTGATTCCAGGAAAAGGCTTAGGGAATTCTTGTTTTTACCCCAGCATAGGCCTTTAGCTATTCCTCCTGTGTTGAATGTGGTGGAAGATGTTTTTGCAGAGGCTTCCCTGAACCCTGACTCTTTGCCTCCTGCTCCTGTTAAGCCTGATAGGTATTATAGGGTGCCCGAAGCTCATAAATATTTAAGAGTCCTAGGGCGGACCCAGAAACTATTTCTCAAGGGCCTAAGGGTGTAAAGGCTTCTGTGGTTAAAAATCCTGTTCCCACTGATAAAGAGGCAAGGGCTTTGGATAGGTGGGGAAAGAAAGTGTATACTTCTTCCACTCTAGCCATGAGAGCATTGAATTGTCAGTTTCACATGCTTAAATATCAGAATTATCTCCTTTCACAATTCAAATCTAAGGTGGATGCTTTGGCGGAAGGTATTGAGTGTAAAGAGTTGCTGGATTTGGTTCACGTGTCTGAACAAGTGGGTAAGCATTCTTTGCAATGTGGTTTTGATGCTGTACAGGCCTCCTCGAGGGTGGCTGCTACCAGTTCTGTTCTTCGCAGGCATGCTTGGTTGAAGGATCAGAATTTGGCTGAGCATGTTAAGACAAGGATTTTGGATGCTCCTTTACAGTCTGATGTGTTGTTTGGATCGCCTGTGGAAGCAGTTTTAAAGAAAATGGAGGACAAAGCTAAGTCTATGCAGACTGTTAAAGATTTTTTGCAGGTACAGCCACCAAAGTTTAGTAGAAATTGGCCTGCTAAGGGGTGGACATATCCTGCTTATGATTCCCAGTCTAGGGGTAGGTCTAGACGTGGTAGGGGCAGGGCTCAAGGTTCTTTTAGGCCTAGAACAGGGAGTTCACCTGCTCAGACTTCTGGTGAGGGCAGGGGTCAGTCCTTTCGTAAACAAACCCAATGACCTGTCTTTTCAGCTGCCAGCAGATTCACGTTTGGCAGCTCCTTTGGGAGGAAGACTGTCTCTTTTCAAAGAAAATTGGGATTTAATTACTCAAGACAAATGGGTGTTGGATATCATTCACCACGGTTACAGATTTTATTTCCATACAATGCCCCTTTCAAAGGCATGCCAGACGTTCCTCCTCCACAAAGAAAAGAGGCTCACAAGCAAGTTTCTCAGTTACTTCACATAGGGGCCATTCAGCCAGTCCCTGTATCAGAAAGGGGCCTAGGATTTTATTCTCGCCTGTTCCTTGTACCAAAGAAGGGGAACACGTGGAGACCAATTTTGGATTTATCTCTCCTCAACACGTTTTTGGACATTCCCAAGTTCAAGATGTTGACGTTACAACAGCTTTTACCTCTGCTGGGCAAAGATCACTGGATGGTAACTTTAGATCTCAAGGAAGCTTACCTTCATGTGCCTATAAGGCTAAGTTGCAGGAAGTATCTGCGGTTTCGAGCTGGAAATTCTCATTATCAGTTCTCTGCATTGCCCTTTGGCTTATCTACTGCGCCCAGAGTATTCACAAAGGTTCTGGCTCCAGTGATAGCTTACTTCAGGCTTCAAGGAATTCAAATCTATCCTTACTTGGACGACTGCCTGATTCTGGCTCAAGAAAAGGAACACCTTCTACAGCATCTGGAATATGTTATAGCAGTGCTAAGATGCCTAGGGTATTCTGTGAACAAAATAAAGTCCAGTCTAGTACCCTCTCAAGACATGTGCTTTCTGGGTGTGAGACTGAATACAGCAGCCCAGATGGCCTTTTTAACCCCGGACAAACAAAAGAGTCTGTCACTTTACTTCCATCAACTATCTCATCAGTCCGTGCTGACTGCAAGGGCAGTCCTTCAAGCATTAGGGTTCATGGCATCTTGTATTCTGGTACTTCCCAATGCCAAACTGCATATGAGGAAGCTACAATGGTATCTCAAAAATGTATGGACACAGCACTGCCAGGATTTGGACACTGTCATTCAAATAATACCTTGCCTTCAAAAAGAATTCTTGTGGTGGGCTCAGGAATGTCACCTAAACAAGGGACTCTCTGTGACCCGGCCATAGGCAAGTCAGATCTTAACGACAGATGCCTCGGACATTGCTTGGGGAGCTCATCTAAATGGAAAGTGGATACAAGACAAGTGGCCTGCCAGACTACAGCATCTACATATCAACATGAAAGAGATGTTAGCAGTCCAGTTTGCAGTACTGGCTTTCAAGGAGTTACTTCTTCCAGGGCAGGTGTTGATTCTAACAGACAACACAACTGTCATGTGGTACATCAACAAGCAAGGGGGAACACATTCTTATCCTCTATGCAGGCAAGCAATGATTTTATGGGAGACTGCGCTCAGCCTGCAATTAACTCTTCAGGCAAGGTTTCTGCCAGGAGCACAGAACTCCTTAGCAGATGTGTTAAGCAGACAAATCATGGATCCCCACGAGTGGAAACTGGATCTTCATGTATTTCAGAAACTGACAGTGTCATGGGGAACTCCAGACATAGATCTGTTCGCTTCTCCACTAAACCACCAGCTGCCAAAGTATTGCACAAAGGGGTTTCATCACACAGCTTGGAAAGTGGATGCTCTGTCTTTCAGTTGGAAAAACCTTCATGTGTATGCCTTTCCACCTCTGCCTCTTCTTCCAAAGGTACTATTAAAGGTCAGACAAGACAGGCCAAGGATGATTTTGATAGCTCCAGATTGGCCTCGGCAACACTGGTACCCACTACTACGGAGTCTGGTAAAGAAGCCTCCATGGCCTTTACCTCTGATTCCTCATCTGTTATCTCAGAAGGACGGTCATCTGCTCAATGTCAAGCTTCACTCTCTTCATCTAACAGCCTGGCATATTCTGTGTTGAAACACAGCAGGTCTCAACTTCCTCAACAAGTTTTAAATGTGATTATGGAAGCTAGAAGACCTAGTACAAGGAGAGTGTACGAGAAAAATGGAAGAGATTTTTATTTTGGAGTACAGCAAAGAATTTGGAGATTTCTGAGCCTAATTTGAGTGTGGCTCTTCAATATCTTACTGAATTATTGGACAAAGGTTTGTCCTTCTCTTCCATTAAGATTCATGCTGCAGCAATTTCAGCTCACTATGATTGTGACCCACCTTTGTTTTCGCATCCTTTGTTCAAGCAGTTTCTTAGAGGGGCAAAGAATATAAGGCCCCCACGTAGAGCTCCTACTCCTGCTTGGGATCTCAATTTTGTGTTGGAAAAACTTACTCTACAACCTTTTGAGCCTGCAGCTACTGCTGAATTGAAATATTTGTCATGGAAGACTGCTTTTCTGTTGGCTATTACTTCTGCAAGAAGGGTGTCTGAGTTGCAGGCCCTTATGGCAGTAGAGCCCTTTTTGATTTTCCATAAGGATAGGGTATCATTACGTACTAATCCTTCTTTTATGCCTAAGGTGGTTTCTAGTGTGGCTTTAAACCAAACTATTCATTTGCCTACGTTTTTTGCAGACCCTCAAAATAAAGGGGAAAGATTTTGCACACTTTAGATGTACACAGGCAATTGCGTTATTATTTAAGCAGGACTAAGGATTTTAGGCAGTCTCAGCAATTGTTTTTCTTTTGCTTTGAGTTCACAGGGCAAGCCTGTGTCAAAACAAACTATTTCTAGGTGGATTGGCTTTTGCATTGCATTTTGTTATTCCCATCATGGCAAGGAGATTCCAGCTGGGATTAGGCCTCATTCCACTAGGGCTACTGCCACTTCAACAGCATTTCTAAGGGGGGTGGCAACTAAGGATATTTTGGAAGCAGCTACTTGGAGTTCAGTGCATACTTTCTCTAAGCATTATCACCTTCCTATCTACTCTAAGTCTAGGGCTGGTTTTGCCACAGCTGTTTTGCAAGGCATGTTGTCAGCTCCTACTTCCTTATGATTTGCCAGCCTCCCTTACCTCTGCTTTGGGATTCTACAATAGTCAGGACTGCAGCAATGGAAGACGAAGAACATAGTACAGTTTTGTACCTACCATAAATGTAGATGTTCGAGGATTCCATTGCTGCAGTCCAATTTACCCTCCCTCCTTCCCCTCTGTATTTAGGGGTGGTTGTGTAGGTGAGGTTACATGCTTATATTTTTGTATATATTGCTGTATATATTGTACATGTTTTTGGTGCAGGTTTTTTGGGACTTGTCTTTTTAGGGTCTTCTGACATCTGGGGCAAGAAAAGACTGAGGATATGACGTTGGTCATGCGCATTAGTACCCTGACGTACTGACGTCAGTCTAATGCGCCCTGACCGACGTCAGCCTTATACTCTGGTATTCGGGCCGACTGGACGCGGACTATACCCAATAGTCAGGACTGCAGCAATGGAATCCTCGAACATCTACATTTATGGTAGGTACAAAACTGTACTTTCCTCCTCTCCAAAAACAGCAGTGGCGTTCCTCCCCTCCAAAAACAGCAGTGGCGTTCCTCCCCTCCAAAAACAGCAGTGGCGTTCCTCCCCTCCAAAAACAGCAGTGGCGTTCCTCCCCTCCAAAAACAGCAGTGGCGTTCCTCCCCTCCAAAAACAGCAGTGGCGTTCCTCCCCTCCAAAAACAGCAGTGGCGTTCCTCCCCTCCAAAAACAACAGTGGCGGTCCTCCCCTCCAAAAACAGCAGTGGCGGTCCTCCCCTCCAAAAACAGCGAGTGCTAAGCCACCCACTTATGGTAAGAACTCGCAATGATTTTATACCTAGACCCCTTACCTCTGCCCACCTGCTTGTGCCCGTAGGAGGAAAACTTCTTCCATGCAAGCAACTGGGCCTCTATTACTAACAAGCGATGGGTCCTCAACATAGTGTCCCAGGGATACAGATTATATTTTCACACTCTGCCAACTCCAAAAGGGTTCCCAGATCTTCCTCCAAACCAGTGGGCAGAGGCCAAAAAGCAAGTCCTTTCCCAGCTCTTCATGAGGGGCAATACAGTGTGTTCCTGCAGACCAGATAGGCCAAGGTTTCTATTCCAGACTCTTCCTGGTACCCAGAAAAGAAGGGCACCTGGTGCCCAATCCTCAATCTATCCATTCTACACACCTTTCTGGTGATACCAAAATTCAAAATGCTCATCCTACAGTAGCTTCTTCTGGTGCTTTCCAAGGATGCTTGGTTAGCCACCATAGACCTAAAAGAGGCCTTACCTACACATCAGTCAAGTAATCTTGAAGGAAATATCTTCGTTTCAGGGCAGGATCTATGCACTTTCAGTTCTCTGCTTCCCTTTGGCTTATCCACTGCTCCCAGAGTTTTCACAAAATGCCTGGCTCCAGCCATTGCTTTTTGCAAACAAAGAAATATTCAGATTTACCCCTACTTAGACGATTGCCTGATTTAGGCAGACAGGAAAAGTTGTTACAGCACCTGACCTTTGTAAAGGACCTGCTGACCTCTCTGGGGTGTACTAGTCCTCACACAGTTGTATTCTTGGGAGCAAGCCTGGACACAGCATCCCAGATGGCATTTCTTCAGAAAAACAAGCCTACCTGACAGGCTGCTTCTCTCAACTAGCCACCAGAACCCACTTATCTGCAAGGAAAATACTGCAAGCTCTAGGGTTCATGGCTTCCTGTATTCTACTCATTCCATATGCCAGACTGCATATGAGGAGACTACAGTGGTACCTAAAAAGCCTTTGGTGTCCACACTGTCAAGACCTGGAAACTGTCATACCAGTGATACCTTGTCTAAGGAAAGATTCTTTGGTGGGCAGCAGCATGCAACCACAACAAAGGACTTCCCTTCTCATAACCCCACGCCGCCCAGACCCTCACCACAAAAGCATCAGACTGTGCCTGGGGTGCACAACTGGACAGCAGGTGCATTCAGGGCTACAAGAAGGGAGACTAGCTCTTATCCTTTCTGCAGGCTCGCCATGACCCTTTGGCACACTGCCTCAGCCATGCATCTACACCTGCTAGCACAATTCCTGTTAGGCTCCCTAAACTCAGTCAGACTACTTAAGCAGAAACCTGCTAGACCACAGAAGCTTCACCCTTGTAACCCAGAAATGGGGCACCCCGAAGCTGGACCTCTGCCTCCACTCCAATAAGCTCAGCAAATTCTGCACCAGGGAACCTCACAGCAAGGTCTGGAAAGTGTATGCTCTATCCTTGCAGTGGGTAAACCTTTCGGTCTATGCATTTCCCCCTCTACCAGTCATTTCAAGGGTACTGCTCAAAATAAGGGAGGAAAAACAGAGGACAGTCCTGATTGCCCCAGACTGGCCATGCCAGCACTGGTACCCAATGCTGCGCAGCCTGTCAACCCTGCCACCACAGCACCTACCTAAGATCCCAACACTCTTAACCTAGAGGAATGGAAAATTCATGCGTCCCCAATTGCAGACCCTCAACCTGGCAGCTTGGCTTATTCCCTGACTTCTCAAGGTGCCAGCCTTAGCAAACGAGTCCTAGATGTACGTGAGGCCAAATGCCCCAGCACTAGAAAATCCTATGCTGACAAGTGGGAAAGGTATTGCACCTGGATCCAGGCTATGGGAGCCAGAACAGAACAGCCCTCCCTAACTCTCATCCTGGATTACCTAGAAGACCTACTACACAGAGGTCTATCCTTCTCTTATATTAAAATTCATGACTCTGCATTCTCTGCTCATTACAACACAGAGCCACCTCTCTTTTCATACCCTCTCATCAAACAGTTCCTAAGAGGGGCTAACGAGCTCCTACCCCAGCTTTGGGACCTTTAACTTTGTTTTGGATCAGCTCACTCTACCCCCCCTTTGAACCTGCAGAGTTAAAATTCCTCTCTTGGAAGACTGCCTTGCTTCTGGCCATCACTTCAGCAAGGAGAATCAGCACTACAAGCACTCATGGCTGTAGAGCCCTTCATCATTTTCCATGCTGACAGGGTCTCCCTCAGGACTTAACCCATCCTTTGTGCCTGAAGTGTCCAGTGTGGCTCTCAACCAATCCATTCATTTGCCCATCTTTTTCCCTAACCCACAAAACAAGGGGGGGAGGATTCTGCACTCTCTAGATATGTACAGACAGCTCATATTCTATCTGGATAGGACAATCTTTTAGAAAAACTGACCAATTGCTAGTCGGCTTCACAGCAGGGGCAGAGGGCAAGGTCATATCCAAACAATCTCCAAATGGATAGCACACTGCATCCATTTCTGCTAAAAGCACAGGAAACCGCCCCCAAAGGGGGTCTGGACACATTCCACCAGTGCAACCTCCACCTCTGCAGCTTTTCTCAGAAGGGTCCCCACCAGGGACATCCTGGAAGCTGCAACATTGACTTCTGTTCATACCGTCACCAAGCATTACCACCCACCGATCTTCTCCAAATTCAGGGCAGGCTTTACCACCGCAGTCTTGCAGGGCATCCTAGCCAGCCCCCAGTCTTCTTGACTGCCTTCACCCTTTTCTTCATCTTTGGGAATCAACCCAAATATGATGACTGCAACAGTGAAGCACGAACATAGTACAGTTGTGTACACTTAACATAAATGTAGATGTTCGTGTTTCACTGTTGCAGTCCTCGTCCCCCCCCCCCCCCCTCCATCCCCCTTGTGTCTCTTCCTCTCTCCTTGCAGGGAATTTTTGGTATTTACTTTCTGTTGGTGGTCTTCCACCATAACTTAGCTCCCTATTTGGGGGCTCGTGACAGGGCAAGAAAAACTGATGTAATAGCATTGACTGCCTGATTTTATAGCACTGACAACCTGATGTCAGTCCTGGCGCGACAGCAACTGACGCAGAAATACTAAGCCTCTGGTATTCGGGCTGACTGAGAGCTACCCCTGGCAGGATAACCCAGATATGATGACTGCAACAGTGAATACACTAGAACATCTACATTTATGCTAAGTGTACACAACTGTTGTGTCTTTCGGCTTTTCCCAGTTAGGGGTCGCCACAGCGGAACTCTGGTCCGCTAATGATTGGTAGTTGATTTTTACGTGCCGAGTTATCAGCCCTGTTACACAAACTTCAACGAAGGTACGCCCGTTCACGCATGTCTCCACGCAGAAGACGCTCTGAGAATCGAACTGGACAGCGTCTTACTGTGAGGCGACAGTGCTTCCTTTAAGCCAAACTACCTTTCTCCTCATTTTCTTTCTTGAACCTAAAAACGAGGGAGAAAGGATACTCCATGCCTTGAATGTCCACAGACAAGTCTGGTACTATTCTTAACAGAACTAAATCTTTCAGATCTTTGATCAGTCCTTCATTTCTTGTGAATGTAAGAAGGGGACACCTGTGTCAAAACAGATTTATTTTCAAATGGTTGTTTAAGGCTATTTATTACGTGTTGCAGTACTAGCCATAAAACTTTTCCAGGCAGGGTCAAGGCCCACTGTACCAAGGCCTTGGCTTCATATATGGCTTTTTGGGAGGGGGTAGCATTCTAGAAGTATTCCAGAAGCTGCTTCTTGGTCTTCAGTACATACATTTACTAAGCATTTTACACTTGATTCTTTCTCTAGGTCCAGATCAGACTTTGCTAGGACCTTTCTCCAAGGGCTCCTGGACTTTGACTACTCAAATGTAATTAACTAGAGTAATCTACCCATATAGCTAAGGCTACTGCAACAGTGATCTATATGTGATTTAAGGGGAAGATGTAAAACAAAATACAGAAAGTGATAAAATGTGGTAAATCATAAATATCACTGATGCAGTAGTCACTTCCTCCTCTGTCCTCATTTTCTGGTTGTGCTTTGGGTATGTGCATTTATTTTTTGTTCCTAGCTTTGTCCTTTCAGGGCGCAGCCTCCACCTCACTGTTGGCAGGAAAACTCTGAAGGGCTTTGTGGCCAAGTTCATGTTTTAGTCAGCTCAATCCCAAGTGGACTGACAGTTTGGAAATGTGGAACATGTCCTGAAGTTTCAGAAGTTGTCTGGCTGTTTATATCCTTGGCAGAATCTAACCTATATAGCTAAGGCTACTGCAGCAGTACAAACCTCTTCTGTTATGGTGAGTTCATTTAACACTGCTGTGCTTTCTCTTTCCTCCCATTCTGCACAGCATGCTGTCTCGAAGTCCTAAGCTGTACCTAATCAAAGCTCCTTGGCAAAGGTGTTTTTTTTGTTTCCAGGGTCAAAAGTATTCCAGCAGCCAGTATATTGGACCCTTTTTTCTAAACACTTTAAAGATTCCAAAGTTCAAGATGGTAGCTCTTCAAAATCTTGTACCTCCTGATTCCACCTCTCTCTCTCTCATGGTAAAGCTGGATCTAAAGAACAACACAGCCTGTCATCGCATTCCTTTTGCTAAGCATTTCAGGCATTTAAGATTTACTGACCCTGGCTTACATTGTCAGTGCTGTGTTTTACTCTTTGGATTCTCTAGTTGCAGCAAGGATATAGCATTCATTTTTTCTGTAATTTTAACTATTATCTTTGTAGACTTTTTTTCTCTAGCTGTCAGCAGACTGATTTGAAAACCCAGACTGAGTAGAAATAGTCTGCCATCCTTCAGAATGGTTGTCCTGGGATGTTTGCTGGAATACAGTTTAGGAAGAACTTGTTTTCCTGTAGACAAAGTAGAAATGTTTCAGCATTTCTCGAGTTTCTCTGGCTTAAGCCAAGCATTTGCAAGGGAGTTCCTCAGGATTATAAGGTACGTGGCATAGATGATCATCATACTGTCCTTTGCCAGACTACATATGAGGAAAATAGTGTTGCTTCAGCATCTACACCATTTGACTTTTCAGATTCCAGTCCTGGAAACTGTAGAGGGGAGTCTGGTAAACCAGATAGCTTGCAGTCCTGGTCTCCCATTCTCCCCTGTGCTCCCCCCTCCAGGTAGTCCTCATACACTGCAGATTTGGTGTGGGGAGCAGTTTCAAGAGAGGTGTAACTGGATTCCATAGACAGCCAGAAGTGCATAATTGACTGGGAGAAGGCTTTCAAGGGATTGATATCTCCGGTCCCCTGGATGCTTGTAAATGTACTTAGACGGCACCACAGTGATGTGGAACATAAAATAGGTGTAGTCAGATCCTACCTTTTTGCAGACTGGCTGCAATAAGTTTCATATATTCCATCAGAGTAATTTGCAGAGAAGCTCAGCAGGACCACTGTAGACCCCCCACACATGGAAACTTTAACCTGTGATCTTAAAGGAATTTATCAGACTATGGGGAATGCTAAGTACATGTGTTTGCCTCCTTTAAGAACAAACTAAAATTCTTTTCCCGGATTCCTTGCAGACAGGCTTTGAAGACTGATGCTTTCTCATTTCCATGGATGGGAATATTCCTTGTATGCCTTTCCATGGATTGCCATGTTCCTTACAAAAGATTCAAAAGCACACACAAGTTGTGGTGGTGATTCCTTTCTGGCCTAGACAACAATGGATGTTCTTCGTATTTCACTGTGTCTGTCCTCACTTTTGGGAATTTGCCACTGTAGACTCCTTTGGCTGCCCTGACTAACAGAGAAAAATCTCCCTCCTCCTACAGCCGGCGGATCCCCTGACTGATGTTAGTAAGCTGTGATATCAGGAGTCAGCTGACGTCATGATCTCATTTCTTTTTGCCACCGGAGCCCAAAGCAAAGATTCAGTCAGTGCATTAGTCAGTCTGCACTAGAGCCAGTTACTCTATTGGGGAACCCTTTCTGTATTTTTTGACTAATGCCAGAGAAAACCAGTGATTTTCTCTGTTCATACCAGTCAACTGTCCATATTTTTGCTTCATATTTTTTGATGTTTCTGTTAAAATTTGTGGGGGGGGGTTGGCAAATTAGTGGCAAATCATTAAGGACTGAAGTCGGCAACAAATGGCAAATGAGTTTCAAACTTCATGTCCTTCAAAGCAAATTCATGCCAATTCAAAACCTGTTCAGTCAACTTTCTAAGTTTGTAAGAACAATCTTTAGTGTCCCTCTTTAGGCCATTGTCCCGCCATTTGTGGCTTTGTCCAGATCTCTTGCTTGAAGTTGAGGTATGTCTCCTTTGTGGTAAACAGATTTCACACAGAGGCATCCCTTTTTTTGTGCAACTTGCTTGGGGCCCAGAGCATGATGATTCCAGTTGTCGTTTCTGCACCCGATTCCGTTCTAGCACTATTAGACACAGGGCCGAGTTTTTAGCGAGGATCCTCAGTGAAGCATTAGGCAGACCATGTGCTATGGTGTCTGCCAGTCTGTATAAAGTCCGTTTACCTAAGTGTAAGCAGGAGAAGGAAAAACACCCCAGGCTTAGGGCGTTGGACAACTTCTGCTTGCTGTTTGAGGCCCTCCCAGGCTTATAACTGAACAAGGTGAGGTGCTTTCACAGCCCCCTTCAACCGAGGTGGTGGTGCAGGTCTCTTATCGAGACCCTTTCAGGGTCCAATATGCCTTTGGATCCCTCAATCTGCTCAAGCCTTAGGACTCTTGTCGGTTGGGTCCTGGACTGCTCTGCAGGTTTCTGCTTCTGACTACCACAGTACAGCCAGTGTTGCATGGAGCCAGACCCTGACACCGTTTCTGTGAATGAAGATGTCTGTTTCTTAGATGTTGCCAGGCCTAAACCAAGAGCTGTTTGTAGGAAAGTGGCTTCCTCTCAGCCCAGCCAAAGCCTACAGGCTCCCACTCAAGGTTTATCAGCAGGACTTTGTGAGATTGGCAGAGTACCTTATTTCCATTGTTAGAGGCAGACAACCCCCTTCTAGGAAATAGGAGTACCATCCCAGACGTCCTTTCTGATCCCTATATGTCACACGAGGATTCTGACCAGGAGGATTCTGTTTTTGAAGAGGGCCCTCCTTGGCATCCTTTGAATTGGACTCTGGAGAGAATCTGGCTTCTGCTTCCCCTCCAGAGGAATTTATCTTTTGGGGAACACTGCCCACTTTGATAGAACATTTCCAGTGAAAATCCCGGGATTACTGTCAGTCCAAGAAATGGATAAGGGAATGTCTCAATCTCCAAGAGCACAAGTCCCTTGCCATTCCTCCTCTTATTTTGGAGGTTGTGGATGATGCCTTTCAGGACTCTTCCTTGAAGCCTGACTCCCTCCTTCCTTGGAAATCAGTGGAAAGGCGAACATGTTCCTTGCAAAGATTTTTCAAAAGGACAATCCAAAAAAACTGTGGTGCTGGTTCCTTTCTGGCCTAGACATTAATGGTTCTTTTCCAGTCCCAAACTTTGCCACTTTGTGCAGGTAGAAATTATTTTCTTTGCATGTCCAACTTGGAATCTGGTTGCTTCTCTTTGGAATCTGTTTTGTGCATGAAAAGCTTTGTCTCCATTTAAAGCAGCTCTTCAAGCTGTTTTGATCTTAACATGGAAGACTGGTTTACTTTAGTAGCAGGTGTCAGAGCAGCGAGTATCTGAGTTGCAAGCTTTTATGGCGAGTCAGCCTTACCTCATTTTTTATAAAGACAGGTTTTCCTTAGAGCAAAATTTACCTATGTGCCTAATCTGTTTACTTTAAACCAAACTAATTTCCCAAACAACTGGTGGGGGGGTTTCTTTGCTCACTGGATGTACACGTGCAACTCTGATACTACCTAGACAAAACTTAACCTTTCAGGAAAGCTGACCAGCAATTCCTTACCTATAAAGGAAAGAGGAAAGGACAACCAGTGGCAAAATCCACTATTTCTAGATGGCGGTCTCATACTTCTATATTTTGTTATAATTTCCACAATAAGCACTTCCAAACAGGGTGATCACCCATTCCGTAAGGTCATTGGCATCTTCACTGGCATTCTGGAAAGGGGTAGAGTATTTTTGTGATAGCAGTTTGGTCCTGTGTACAGCCATTTACAAAGCACTACAAATTAGATTCATTTTCTAGGTCAGGACAGAGTTTGCCAAGGCTGCTGTTCAGGGACTGCTGGAGTCCTATTGGCTTACTGTTTTTTTTTTTTCTACTCCTGCTTAAGCTATACTCTACTTACTGCAGTGGTGATCCATTTATTGAGCATAGTACAGTTGTGCTAGTAAACTTCCCATGATGGTACATAATGTTGCAGATTACATTGTAGTAGTCCTGCCTCCCTCAAGACCCCTTTCCTACTTGGTGTACTTTTTGGTGTCATGGTGAGGTTGCTTTCACCCTTTAGTGTATAGTTGTGGTTCACTTTTTCCCCTGGCATAATTTTTCAGGGATCTTGCCTCCTTACTAAGCAGTAAAATTTTCTGAAGCTTTTTGCACTCCAGCTGCCTTTTCCATGGAGCTCTCCTTGAGAAATGAATCCACATGGGGGGCACACAGTCTTGGAAGGCTGGCCCATGCAGGGGACAGGACCCAAATAGCTTGACTTCTGCAATGGTGATCTGTTAGAACCTAGTGTTGTCAATTTAATTATACAGCTGTATTTTTGTCTGAGCCAGTTTGCAATCCATCTTCTACGTAGGGATCATTGTTTAAGTCTATTTCCTCATTTACTATCCCATCACATGGTATGCTGTGAGATGGTTTTGCCAGGCCCAAGTACGTAGCATAAACAGTGAATCCATTTCCTCAACCTTTGGGACCTTTTAATAGAAACATAATACATTTAGGCACAAGCTGTTCCTAAATACTAATTGTTGCAGTTCGAGCCTGTTCAGATTTTTAATGGCCTGTTTTATGAAGCAAGTTATGATGTATTTCATGGCTTTACAGACAAAGCTAGGAGGGCTAATGGTCTGTAGTTTGTGGTCGGTAGTGGGGCTACCCTTATGGAGGAAATCTCCACTCCTTCACTGTCTCCACTTGAGTGCTTGGAGACTTGATTTTGTTATGTGAAGAATCTTTTCATCCCAAGTAGCCATGTGACCTGCAGGAGGATAGGAAAACTTGTTAAAGCTCATCCTTAAAAATGGTATAGTTGCTTTCATGTAAAGATACGAATGTATTTCCCTTCAGGTTCAGCTTCACTGTGTTGCTGGTTACCTGTCTTATGTTGGGGCTTTATTTTTCCTTTAAGTTGAATTTCTCTGCCGTGTTGGAGTGTCTTGATCCATGGGTAGCTTTTGGATAGTTTAAGTGGATATTTAACAGAAGGCGTTTCTATCTTAATGTAACTTAGAGTCAATGCTAGAGAAGTTGATTAGGCCTTGATTTGAGTATGCTTTTCCTTTTCCTGTGAAATTCCTCCAGTAAGTCAGCAGAGTTGCAAGCAGTTGTGTTCACAGCATTCCACATTTTTCCATTATGACAGGATAGCTGTTTCTATTAATCCATCTGTAATGATTTGGGTTATTTAAAATTGGACACAGAGCAAGAACCAACTTCCTTTGTTTTCCTCATCCTCAGAATGCTGATCAGGACGACAGCTTTTTGCTTTAGTCTGAATTTAAGAAGACTGAAGTCTTTGTATCCTTAGCGGAGATTCAGCTGAGCTATTTGGGGCAAACAGACAATTTCTTATTGGCCTGCAACTTGTATTGTTACGGCTCTGGCTCTAATGCAGGCAAGCTCTCTGTCATTCTATCAGTGTTTATTCCACTAATGGTGTTTTTGCTTTTTCAGAGGCATGTAGAATTTAAACATCTGTGAAGAAGCTGCTCTGTCCCCAAAATTGCTGGATTCTGTAAGCCTGATCCTTTGTCCGGGGATGGTTTTAACCACTGCGAAGTACATGGGATATTTTTAAATAGTCTGTGGATATATAGATTTGTATACTGCCCAGATATTGAGCACTTTTGCATGGTCTGTGTGATGTCACATTCATGTTTATCACTATATTAGCCTGCTGTCTTCATCCTGCCTTTATATTTTATATTTTTGCTGTAATGCTTTTTAAATACTTGGGGGGGGGGGGGGTATGGCTTTCATTTTTAATCCTGTTAAAGCTTTGTGATGTAGTGGCTATTAACCGGTTTTCATTTTAGTTTTGCTGTCTTCACTAGTTATCTTACAGCAAAATGTGACTGTCATTTTTACTTGACAGTCTTGGACCTAGACAGATGTATTGCTTGTTGGTGAATGCCAGGGGTTTAGCAGTCTCTTGGCTTACTTTGTGTAAGGAATTATGCACATGTTCATTGTTTTTTAAAGTGTATGCAGAGATTGATTAGCCATTGATGTTTCTGTGTTATTCGGGAACTGTATTTCCTTGCTTTGCCAAAACATGTTGGACAGTCCCATGCAAAGAAATGGTTACCCAGGTTCCAGAGTACAGTGAAAAAATATGTATAGTTTGCATTTTTTATAAAGATAAGCCCACACAGATGTACTAGGATGTTTTGTCTTGAGCTTCTAGGTTAATGTGACATATTTGGTACTTGTAAGTGGTTTAATGTATTTGCAACCTGTGAGTCCAATTCTTGCATTAAGCCCAATACAAAATGACTGCCCATGGCCAAATTGGTAGGAGGGGGGGGGGGGCAGTAGAGGTTTTTAAAGATGGAAAGAATTTGAAGTGTTGAAAGAGATGCAGACGTTTTTTTTAATACCATATTAAAGTCTTTGCCAAAAAGTATTTATTATAAACCTTTTGAACTGATTTTCTAAGTTGATGCTTCATTCTCCATCTGCTTAAATTCTCTGGAATATTTTTTCCCTTATTTGTTTTATGCTTAACTTTGTAGTAAGTTTTTGTCAGATGATCAGTACTCCTGAGTAATTACAAAACTTAAAAGTAGTACGATTTAAGTGATGTAAAACACCATCCCCAAGCTGTGTCTGAATGTATCACAGTGCTTAAGACCATAAGTTTGAATTTTACTACCAAAAGCAGATAGAGATGAAACACTTGAAATAGGTTTGCATAGCAGTGTTTGAAACGAGTACACTCTTGATAAAATGTGCTTAAAGCTATTTCCATGTTCTGTAGGCAGCACATGATGGGTGTACAGTATTGGTATAAATTCATTCTCATCCATTTCAAGATGGTTTATCAATGTTGACATTCACATATGGATAGTAATATGTAGATTACATGAACTTGTAGTAAAATTAATACTATTTTTTAATAGCTTTGACAATTACTCTGCAAATGTGATGGTTGATGGGAAACCAGTCAATCTTGGTTTATGGGATACAGCTGGACAAGAAGACTACGACAGACTTCGCCCTTTGTCATATCCACAGACTGTGAGTTTTCCAAGTTTTGTTACATTGTAGAAGTGATTAATAGTCATGTAGTTTCCTTAATGAGTTACTCAGTTATTGCATTCTTTTTGAATTTTCTCCATGCAAGTTTGTGGCATGTCTGCTGCTTATGCTAAATATTTGGCAATATGATTCCAAAGAATGACAGGTAAAACATTATCTAATGTGTGTACATAAGCATTGACTGCAGCTACCGTGTATGTTAATACTACTAATTGGCTAGTTGCAGTGATTTGAATGTCATGGTGAGGGTTTTATGCAAGTGATACTTGACCATATCTGCAGTCAGGGCCGGTGTTAGCATTTTGGGGCCCCCAGCAAATGTCAAGTTGGGGGCCCCCTAGGCACTTCCTAAGTATCACCCTGTCACTGCCACCCTTTCTAAGCAACCTTTTAGTTCATGCTGCAAACTTTTAGGAGTAGTATGCAGAGACTGATCTTGTAGCTACAGTGCTCTTACATTACAATAGGTCTGTGTACACCATGTAGGCCTACCTCAGAGGCATTTACTGGCATTTAGTTGCAACAGTGATGCATTACAACGCTATGTACAGGTCTGGAGTTGGGTAGAATGGAGCCTTAGACCTACTGTTTCAGCCCCCCCACACACGCACGTGCACACACACACCCTCCAGTCTTCCCCTATGTTTCCTCCCATCTTGGGTTCCCCACACCATGCACATTACTTTTTTCTTCCTTTTCTCACATTTTATCTTACTCCAACTTTTTCAGCAAGCCGCAACTTTCTATATGCTCTGAACTGCATTTTAAAGCTTTTTAGTTTTACACAACTTTTCATCAATGATGGCTTGAATAGAAATTAAGATTAAGGTGAGGAAAGTAAGTGAAAAAATGATTGCAGTAATGTATTTTATTTTGTTTCTCCTAGACAGTATATTGCCCCTACACAAGGTATAATGAGCTTTGTACACCTCTGAGGTCTGTGAGAAAAGTAAAAGAAACAATGACCACACTGTCCTCAGCCCCAACACAAGCTATAATGACCTCTTGTGCACACCTCCAAGGTTTGACTGTGATGAAAATTAACAAAGTAATAACCACACAATCTCCAGTCCCCCAACCCCACCCCCATATAACCTACAGCAGCTTTCTGTAAACGCACGTCTGAGCAGGGCTGGGTTTAGAATGGGTGTGGTTGAGAGCAGAGGTCATGATTAGCTTTATCCTAACAGGGTCATATCACAGCCCTGTTCAGGTTAAATGGTATGATAAGGCAATTAATAAATTTTTCTCAAACCAGAAATGTCTTTTTGGGGCCCCCACACAGTCAAGTATGATTAAGGGAGCCCCATGAATCCATTTATACAGTCTGGGGAGTGGTGGCCATGGGACACCCAGAAGATTTAAGTGTCCGAATGTTCTGTAAGATATTTTATAACCATACCACTGAAATGAAATAAAATTACCTGTTATCTACATTTTTATTGATACATAGAGTAATGTGCATGTCCTGGCAGTTAGATGTGTGCACAGATAAAAATCTGATATTTTTTTAGACACATACAAGCATAAGCCATAACAATACCAGTTTTGTACTTATTTCAGCAAATAGCAGTACGTTGCAATAATGGTACTGCTACACCAGATCAGTGACTGCTGTTTAGCTGTCATCAAACAGCAGCAGGGATAAGTCACTTTTATTTACCTCACCCGAGGAGTAATGCATACCTGTCACCATACCTCTCAACCTGGAAACATCAAAAATCTGGACAAAGACACATGAAAAATAGGTACAAGTCTGTATGCTGATTAACATACAATTTGCATATATAATTAGGTAACCCCCACCCACTCCAAAGGAATTGTGGGATACCAGTGTCCCATTACTTGACTGTTTTGCCCCATTTACCAGAAACACTAATGTGCATAAAAAAGTAAACCCAATAAGGATAAAACTAATAACAGCTCTAAAAACTGTAATATGCATACTTCTAGAATGATTATTTGGATTTCATTAAAACTTTTATTTTTTTAGCACAAACGCTAAGACATCTGCTAAACAAAGCAATACAGTCTCACAATGAAAACAGACTTAGCATTAAAACTTTTCTGCCCTTGAAACTCACATTCATTGAAACAGCATTGAAACCCACTTTCAAAGAAAATACTTTCCGCCAGTGGCGGATAAAGATTACCTTTGGGCTGTTTTCAAATCATAGGCCCCCTTGCACATGAAACTTACTTCTGTTCTTTTGATACACCTTCCTGATGGAATTGAGTTGTATTCCTTGTGTAATATAGCACACTTGTCGGAGCACATTTTAAATTTGTTTTGAACATTTTTCCAGTAAGGAATGAAACAAAATGCATGAAGCAATAATGACTAGTGCCCAATTCAGAACATTTCCATCATAAAAATCTGCTCGTACTTCTACAGTCCACCAGTATAAGTAAATACACACAATCTCTGTAGAAGTAAGTCATCTAAATTTCACATTAAAGAAATCTGTAAACTTAAGAGGTTGCTGCTAGCAAACAACTTTATATTTCATTGTTTGATCTACAAGTAAATGTACCTGTTGCCCTTGAGTAAATTGCCTATGTCACATTAAAAATGAGAAGCTAGTAATATTGCAGTAGGAAATGGATGGCAAACCTAACAGGTTCATATTTACTAGGTATCTGCACCAAAAGAGGACATTCTCTCAGGACTGCAGCATCCAACCCTTTTAAAAGTACAACACAGTACAATATCAACAATCCAGCTACATAAATGTGGAAGTAGAACCCACAGTCTTCTACATGAAAAGCAAGGAACTCTACCTGTTTTGCTCCTAACACACAGACTTGGCATAAGCGGTACTAAACATCTTTCCCCCTGAAGAACTATGTAGCACAAAAATGGGAGGGGGACAAAGGTCCAAAACAGACATTTTAAACATTGCTTATATAATCTTAGAAAAGTTGTTAAAATGTCACCATGCATTCCCTGAAAGAGATAGTAAGACAAACTTAAATGGCTGTCATCATTTATGATTTCATTTCTCACTGATTTTTGCCAGAAAACCACACACACACCTTGCTAAAATTAACAGGATTCAAAAAGATTTCAGCAGTTGATTGCCGTTTCTACAAATATGCAAGCAAAGGTTTCAGCACGCAAAGAATTGGTTGGCAAAGGTTTCAGAGCACAATTGGTTTTTCAGTTCTCAAAGTATGTAAGCAAAGGTTTCAGGAGCACACACCTGGTTTCAGCTTAATAGCTTAACCTCTCAAGACTAGCCTTAAGAACTGGCTAGGTTTCCTCAAATTCATCTCCAGTCTAACATGTTTTCCCTTCTTGGTAATGTGTGTGTAATGGTGATGGGGGAATTTTCTTGAGTCTGGTACTTGAATGTTGCCTTCAAGCTTCCATGGTCCTACAACAGCAGCTTTTATAAGTGTGTGACACTAGTCTGAATATTTTCAAATACAATCTCCCTACAAGAAATTCCCACCATTAAAAACATTTTTGCAAGGAGCCTCAGCCATAGCACCCAGCCCACCCACCCATTGCATCCAATCGCTATACCGGAGCAGGTGCACTACACTACATGACTATACCAGGTTACTACTCATTTGCCCAAGATCAAATCTAAACAATATCAGCAAAAACACAACACTGCATCAATTGACATAAGGTTATGGTGGGTTGTTGCTGAAAACTAGTTTTAACTAATCCAAAATCCCTGTTTGTTAAATTGGAAACTACATCCAACCCATCCTACAGTAGTACAAGTCGCACACAGCATGTACCTTATGCATACCCTTAACAGGCAAATGCCTACAACTTACAAGATGACTACACTCAGTCCAACAAAAGATATTTACCCACCAAATCCATGCACTGCAAATTAGTTGTAAATATAAACTGTTTACCCAAAAGAAATGGAAACATTAATGTAGAGGCCTGCTCAACCATAGCACAATCTTATGGGAAATCGGGGGGGTTCAAAAGCAGTCAGCATTTACTTCACAACCTCAGACTAAAACCAGCTAGCATACAAGAATGCCACTACCACATACCAGTCAATGAACAAAACTCAGGGCACCGACAGCTCTGGTAATTTAATGAAGACACAACTAATAGTCTAACTACACTTTCTTGTAAATTAAATGCAGGAGAACAATACCTTAAACTAAGCAGCTGAAATTACACTCATGAAAAGGCTTTAAAAATCTTAATGTTCCCAATACACAGGGGAGTACAACAATGTACAAGAAAACTGATTTATTGAAATAATCACCTAAACCGATGCCCACTTACATGCATTTTTAAACTTTCTACTGTCAGGCACACCGCACATGCAATAAAATCGCGGCCTAAAAAGTATAACCAGCTCAGTGACTCGCCTGAAGCAGAATAAATCACTTGTCAGTAACAAATAAGCCTACAACCCAAAATAAAAATACACAGCAGACTACATCAACTATCCATCACTGAGACCTGTAACACTGTGCCTATTTTTTTTTTTTTTTTTTTTTTTTTTTGCTTTACCTGGCTGAAGGAATAAAGACATGCATACACTGCCTGGCTGCTGGTCCAACTCTGCAACAATTTAAATTAACGAATGGCTGGCTGCACGTGATGACGTCCGGTCGGACCACAAAAAAAAAAAAATAGAAATTAAACCTCCCTCCTCCCAGGGAGGTTGGAAATTAAGGGGGCCACTTGGGAATTTGTGGCACCCCAATATTGTCCTTTAAAACCAAAATTTGCCGAGTAACTCAGTACGGTTAAGAGGTATGTTTATAACTCAGAAATGGGGCACCCCGAAGGTAGCCCTCTTTGCTTCCCACTCCAACCATCAGCTTACCCATTTCTGCACCAGGGAGCCTCACTGCAGGGTCTGTTAAGTGGATGCTCTATCTTTCCAGTAAGTCATATGCATTTCCCCCGTTACCTCTCATTACCAGGGTACTGCTCAAAATAAAGGAGGAAAAACCAAAGGCAACCCTGATTGCCCCAGACTTGGCCACGCCAGCACTGGGTACCCACTGCTGTGCAGCCTGTCCCTTCTGCCACCATGGCATCTCCCTCTGATCCCAACACTCCTGACCCAGAGGGAAGGAGAATTCATGCCTCCCCAATTGCAGACCCTCAACTTGGCAGCCTGGCTTATTCCCTGACCACTGTACAAGCTGACAATCTCAGTAAACAGGTTCTAGATGTTGTACGCAAGGCCAGACACACTAGCACTCGAAAGTCTTATGCTGACAAATGGAAAAGGTTCTGCACCTGGATTCAGGCTAAGGGAGTAGATAGCGCACAGCCCTCCCTACCTCTTAAAGTCCTGGCTTCCCTTCCTGTATCCTCCTTTCTCTCGGTCTTATTACAAGGGACTTTTTGGTATTTACTTTCTACTGGTGGGGTTCTTCCACCATATCCTGGCTCGCACTTGGGGGCTCCTGGCAGGGCAAGAAAAACTGATGTAATGGCGGCTGCCTTACTTTATACTACTGACGACCTGCAGTCAGTCCTGGAGCGACAGCAACAGACGCAGAAATACTAAGCCTCTGGTATTCGGGCCGACTGAGGGCTACCCTGGCAGGGATAATACAAATATGATGACTGCAACAGTGAATACACTCCTAACATTTATGGTAAGTGTACACAGCTGTACATTTTTAAGGGCTGGTGTGTACAGACGTCACTTTTATGGTCCACGTTCCTGCTGCCACATCAGATGTCCAAACAGAGGGACTGAAAATCTTTGGAAACTGGGCCGGAAGAAGGGTAAACCCACATGTAGTACTACAACATGGAAGAGAAGAACATCTATGGTTTTACACAACTTTCCTTTCTTCATTCCTAGCAGTCTGGGTGGTACCACCCTCAGATGGAGGTTTGTTCTAATTTGTTGAGGTAGTTGAGTATAGACAAGCCTATACCCAATAGCCTTGACAGTGTTGTTCCTCTCCCAAAGGATGGGTAACTGGAGCAAGGGTATCCCATGTTGACTCCATCGTGGTTTCAGTGGCCATCAGAAGTGAGGTCCCAGAGGCTGCTTAGGCTCTCCATCCTCATAATAAAAATTCACAGATGACTGATATTGGAAGTAGATTATATACTTTGAGTAAGTTTTTCCATCAGTCTGATGTGCATGAGTAGTTCTTGATTTAGATTTCTGAGGAACCTAGCAGACAGAGCTATGGAAACTGTGAAGCAGTTGCCCATGGTTGGCCTGCAGAAGCAGCTGGAAACCCAGGTGGCAACCTGTGTCCACGCTGTCTGTCTTCTGTGAAATGCAGTGGCTAGAGCAACAAGATCAGCTTATTCAGGCATGCAGTGCACCATGGGGCCCGACTTCTCTTTAAAGACCTTGTGGAATACTTTTAAGATGGTTTTAATAAATGCTTCTTTTGATTGCGCAGAAAGTTAAGGACAGACTGCCAATGTGAGCAAGATGTGCACTGATGCTGGGGTTCATCTTTCAGCCTCTGAGAAATCCTGTCAGAGGAACTAGAAGCATGCCAGAACTGTTTTGTAAATTCTAGCAGTTCCAGGCCAGCAGCAGTACAACAGAGGATCCTGTGGTAGTGAATTTCTCTTGTAATCACCAGCAAAGAGGCAGAGGTGGGCCCACTCCAGCAAGGTTGCAGTGGATCCTCTCAAGGGTGCCATTAGTATGAACCCTGACCAGTTGACTGACTGTCTAGTTTGAAACCGTCTTGGGACATCTTTCTCTGCATTCAACTGAGTGGCTTGCCATCATGCATTAGAAATAGATTAGGGAAATTATATACAGAGGCTACTCTATACCATTTTCAAAATTGCCCAGTCATCTGTACTCTAGTCCACCCCAGTGCCACCCTATCAGAAGAGGGTTGTGCTTCCAGGTGGTGCACAATCTCCTAATGAGACATCCAAGAGATCTGTCCAGACCAAAGAGGGTTTGTATTTTACTTGGTTCTTGGTGCCAAAAAGAAAAACCTCTGGACCTCAGACTCTAGACCTGTCTTCTGAATCAGTATGTGAAGGAGTTCAACTTGATGGTCCCTGTGCAGTCTGACCTACCATTCTTACAGGCTGTAGAGCACATCTGCTCTGTGGGTCTCCCATATGCTTCCCTACACACACACGGCAGATGTTCTTCGTGTTTCACTGTTGCAGTCATCATACTTGGGTTGTCTGCCTGCAGGTAGCCCTCAGTTGGCCCGAATGCCAGAATCTTGGGTTTTCTGCATCTGATGCTGTCGCCTCTTCCATGACGTCAGGGATATAAAACATGCAGCAGATGCCATTATTATCAGCTTTTCTTGCCGCGCGGGAGCCTGAAGCAGTTAGCAAGTGCTGGTTGGCAGCTACCTGAAATTTTGTTGTTCGAGTTTCAAACCTGAAGTCTTCTAAAACTACCCCATTGGGGATCCTTTTTTCTTGCTCTAACTGATGTCAGAAAAAGTTAACAATTGTCTTGCCTGTGGAAAGCAAATACTTAAGAGATTTTCATTCTTACTGTGACGCTTGTTTAGGCTCAGACCGTGACGTTCTTTGCTGTCGGTTTTGTGCCTTGTTTAATGCCCAAACTATTAGTCATCGGGATATCTTTGTCGCTAATTTTTCGCTCATTCTCTGTATTCTGAAATGGCTTCGATAAGCCATTTGACTACCGATCTGAAAAAACATAAGGAAAGACAGAGACCGCATGACTCCAGAACTGCTGACACTTCCGTTAAGCTCGTCGCCAGTCTGCCGATACTCGGTGAGGCACTTTCGCAGCCCCTGATACCTGCTTCTACAGATTAGCAGGCCTCTGCTGAGACCCGTTCAGAGTCCGGTGTGCTGCGAGAGGACCCGTTCAGAGTCCGGTGTGCTGCGAGATGCTTCAACTGTGGAACCTGTGGATGTCTCTACCTTGGATGGGTCCTGGTCTACTTCACATTATTGAATTTTGAAAATGTTGAACGGCAATATCGCATATGCCATACATCGAAAGTGTTGCGGGATCATGGTACAGTGAGGATCGGGTAATTTGCCCTTTCCTCACTGTAGTGCTATCTCTGAGTTGGTATATATAATTGGTGGGGAGTGTGGGGGGTACAGCCCCCCACAAGAACAATTTCGATGTCCGGCATTTACGATCATATTGCAGTTCGACATTTTTGTCTTTCGACAAGATGATAGAAGTGATGAGTCCGGAGCTGCTGTGCAGGCAATGGCTTCTGATAGTGTATTCCGACCTTCCGATGTTCGAATTAAACGGTCTTTGTTTCTGACTAAAACTATAGTGTTTCTCTGATCCAGAGTTCGCACTACACCTAGAAAACAGACAAGCAAAGCGCATGCTCAAGCTCCCATGGCACAAAAATGCTTAGAATGGCTGAAGACCTTATAACTTTAATTAGGGGAAGCCAGCCTTCCCCCTCTAAAAGACAAAGGATTGATTTTTCCTTCCGATTCTAAATGCCATGAGTTCGATGACTCTGATCCCTCTGATTACCAGGACATTCCCTTATCTACCTATGAGGATTCAGATGCAGAGGATTCCATCCCTGCTGCCTCTCCTCCAGAGGACTTTTCTTTTGGTGAAACCTTGCATACCTTAAGACCATTTCCACTGGGAATGCCAGGACTACCCACAGTCCAAAAAGAGACCCAGAGAATTTTTAGACTTGCCTCAACACAGGTCTCTAGCTATTACCCCTGTTCTGGATATTGTAGAGGTCTTCATGAAAATCCAGTCTTACTCCTGATACTTTACCACCAGCTCCTAGAAAGCCTGACCAGTACTATAGAGTACCTGACTCTTACAAATTTCTCTAAGAATCCCACTTCAGGTCCAGAGACCATTTCCCAGGGACCTAAAGGTATTAAGGCTACTACAGCCAAAAACCCTACCCCTTCGGACAGATTCTAGAGCTTTAGACAGATGGGGTAAGAAGGTATATACCTCTGCAGCTCTTGCCATAAGGGCTTCAAATTGCCAGTTTCACATGTCGAAGTACCAGCAGCATATTATGGAACTAATTAAACGGAAAATGTTGTTGCTTCCAGATTATGTAGAAAATAGATTTGCAAGAGTTAATGCATTCTGCAAACCAAGTTAGTAAACATACTTTGCAGTGTGGTTTTGATGCCTTAGAAGCATGTTGCATGGCTGCTGTCACTGGGTCTGTACTGAGAAGGCATGCAGTGTGGTTTTGATGCCTTAAAAAATTCTTGCAGGGTTGCTGTCACTGGGGTCTGTACTGAGAAGGCATGCTTGGGTGAGAACAAATCTTGTCAGACAATGTCAAAGCAAAATTACTGGATGCCCCATTAAACCAGGAATGTTTGACACAAAAGCAAAGGAAGTTCTTAAAAAGATGGAGGAAAAAGCTAAATCTGTGCTAACTGTTAGATGTTCTTCATCTCACATTGCTGCAGTCCTTACACTTGGGTAGTCCGCTGTCCTCGGTCGGCCCGAATATCAAAGTATAAGGCTGACGTCGGTCAAGGCGCTTAAGACTGACATTAGGACGTCAGGGTACAAATGCGCATGACCGACGTCATATCCTCAGTCTTTTTTTCCGCATGGTCCGATGCAGAAGCAGCGTTGCAAGTGCCGTTCGGCGTTCTGAAATTTTTCGAATTCGGAGTTTCAGACAGAGTCAAAGTTGGCTAAGTACCCCGTTGGGGAATATTTTAGTTTTTTCTTGCCTCAGTGGTTTACCGGATGTCAGAAAAAGTGAATAACTGTATTTCTTGTGGGAAACAGATACCGCATAGAGATTATCATACTTTGTGTATTCCTTGTTTGGGGCCTGAGCACGACGTTGTTGGGTGTCGCTTTTGTGCTAGGTTCAATAAGCGCACTATTGCGAAGGTTAGATTGTGCCAGGTTGGTCTTGAAGCGGTGCAATTATAATATGCCGTCGGATGCTCCGGCCGCTTCTTCAAGAAGCGCAAAGACAAAGCAGCTAAACCCAGGCAAGAAGAGTCGTCCGTGCGGACGCCGGTTCTTTAGAGGCGTCAGTGGAACCGGTGGTTCCGCCAGAGGCTTCTCTGGAGTCCCAGGGGGAGACTTTGATATTGCAGGATGTGGCCTCTCAGGAGGCAGGTCAGGCTGAAGGGGCTTCTCAGGTTACTGTACTTCCCTCCCTTCCTAGGGTGGTTAGGCCCTCTCCTTCTGTTTCTAAGGCTTCTCCCAGAGGCAGGCCAGGTTTAGCTTCTGTTGGTGTCACTCCTAGTTCTTCAGGATCTGTGCCCAAGAAGCACATGCTTAAAATGGCAGAAGATTTAATTACTTTGATTAGAGGTTCTTTGCCCCCTCCTGATAAGAGGCCTAGGGTGGAACCAGAGTTGGGGAGTTTTGAGCAGGCTTCGGATGTTTCAGAGTCTTCGGCTGAAGACTTGCAGGAGTATTCTCCTTATTCTGATTCTGATGTGGATGATTCTACTCCTTCTGCTTCTCCTCCAGAGGATTTTTCTTTTTCAGAGACTCTTCATTCCATGAGGGAACATTTTAAGTGGGAAGGTCAGGACTTCTCTGATTCCTGGAAAAGGCTTAGGGAATTTTTGCTTTTACCCCAGCATAGGAATTGGCTATACCACCTGTTCTGGATGTTGTGGAAGATGTGTTTGCAGAGGCTTCACTTAATCCTGATTCTTTGCCTCCTGCTCCTGTTAAACCGGACAGGTATTACAGGGTGCCTGAAGCTCATAAATATCTTTATGAGAGTCCTAGGGCGGACCCAGAAACTGTTAGTCAGGGACCTAAGGGTGTCAAGGCCTCTGTTGTAAAAAATCCGGTTCCTCCAGATAAAGAGGCCAGGGCTTTGGATAGATGGGGAAAGAAAGTCTATACTTCTTCCACCTTAGCTATGAGGGCTTTGAATTGCCAGTTTCACATGTTGAAATATCAAAACTATCTTCTTTCTCTATTGAAGTCTAAGGTTGATGCTCTGGCGGAAGGTATTGAGTGTAAAGAATTACAAGATTTGGTACATGTTTCTGAACAGCTGGGTAAGCACTCTTTACAATGTGGTTTTGATGCTGTACAGGCCTCGTCTAGGGTGGCTGCCACTGGGTCAGTTCTTCGCAGGCACGCCTGGCTGAGGGATCAGAATTTATCTGACCATGTTAAGACGAGGATTTTAGATGCTCCTTTACAGTCTGATGTGTTGTTTGGTTCACCTGTGGAGGCAGTCTTAAAGAAAATGGAAGACAAGGCTAAGTCTATGCAGACTGTTAAAGATTTTTTGCAAGTTCAGCCTCCGAAATTTAGTAGGAATTGGCCTGCTAAGGGGTGGACGTACCCTTCTTATGATTCACAGTCTAGGGGTAGATCTAGACGTGGTAGGGGCAGAGCTCAGGGCTCTTTCAGACCTAGAACAGGGAGTTCACCTGCACAGTCTTCGGGTGAGGGCAGGGGCCAGTCCTTTCGTAAACAGGCCCAATGACCCACCTTTTCAGCTGCCAGAGCCTTCTTGTCTGGCAGCACCTTTGGGAGGAAGGTTGGCACTCTTCAAGGAAAATTGGAGTTTAATTACCCAAGACAGATGGGTATTGGATATCATACACCAAGGTTACAAGTTTTATTTCCATACCTTGCCTCCTTTCAAAGGCATGCCAGACGTTCCTCCTCAGCAAAGAATAGAGGCTCACAAACTAATTTCTCTGCTGCTTCAAATAGGGGCCGTACAGCCGGTCCCTCTGCCAGAAGTAGGCCTAGGATTTTATTCTCGCCTGTTCCTAGTACCAAAGAAGGGGAACACGTGGAGACTAATTTTGGATTTATCTATCCTCAACACTTATCTGGACATTCCCAAGTTCAAAATGTTGATGTTACAACAGCTTTTACCTCTGCTGGGCAAAGATCACTGGATGGTGACTCTGGATCTCAAGGAGGCTTACCTTCATGTTCCTATCAGGCTAAGTTGCAGGAAGTATCTGCGTTTTCGGGCTGGGACTTCTCATTATCAGTTCTCTGCATTGCCCTTTGGCTTATCTACTGCGCCCAGAGTGTTCACGAAGGTTCTGGCTCCAGTGATAGCTTTCTTCAGGCTAAAAGGAATACAGATCTATCCTTATTTGGACGATTGCCTGATTCTGGCTCAAGGAAGGGACGAACTTCATCATTTGCAATATGTGATAGCAGTGCTAAGATGCCTGGGGTATTCTGTGAACGAAATAAAGTCCAGTCTAGTACCCTCTCAGGACATGTGCTTTCTGGGTGTGAGACTGAATACAGCATCCCAGATGGCCTTTGACCCCGGACAAACAAAAGAATCTTTCCCTTTACTTCCATCAATTGTCTCATCAGTCCAGGCTGACTGCAAGGACAGTCCTTCAAGCCTTGGGGTTCATGGCATGTTGTATTCTGGTGCTTCCCAATGCCAAACTGCATATGAGGAAGCTACAATGGTATCTCAAAAATGTATGGACACAGCACTGCCAAGATATGGACACTGTCATTCAGGTAATACCTTGCATTCAAAAGGAATTTTTGTGGTGGGCTCAGGAATGTCACCTAAACAAGGGACTCTCTGTGACCCGCCAGAGGCGAGTCAGATTCTAACGACAGATGCCTCAGACAAAGCTTGGGGAGCTCATCTAAATGGAAAGTGGATACAAGACACGTGGCCTGCCAGACTACAACATCTACATATCAACTTGAAGGAGATGTTAGCAGTCCAATTTGCATTAATAGCTTTCAAGGATTTACTTCTTCCAGGGCAGGTGTTGGTTCTAACAGACAACACAACTGTCATGTGGTACATCAACAAGCAAGGGGAACACATTCTTATCCTCTATGCAGACAAGCAATGATTTTGTGGGAGACTGCTCTCAGTTTACAGCTAAATCTTCAGGCAAGGTTTCTGCCGGGAGCACAGAACTCCTTAGCAGATGTGTTGAGCAGACAATTATGGATCCCCACAGTGGAAATTGGATCCTCATGTATTTCAGAAATTGACAGTGTCATGGGGAACTCCAGACATAGATCTGTTCGCTTCTCCACTAAACTACCAGCTGCCAACGTTTTGCACAAAAAGGTTTCATCCCACAGCTTGGAAAGTGGATGCTCTTTCTTTCAATTGGAGCAATCTTCATGTGTATGCCTTTCCACCTCTGCCTCTCCTCCCAAAGGTACTCCTAAAGGTCAGACAGGACAAGCCAAAGATGATTTTAATAGCTCCAGATTGGCCTCGACAGCACTGGTACCCATTACTGATGAGTCTGGTACGGGAGCCTCCATGGCCTTTGCCTTCAATTCCACACCTGCTGTCTCAGGAGAACAGTCATTTACTCAATGTCAAACTTCACTCTCTTCACCTAACAGCCTGGCATATTCGGTTTTAAACCCTGGAGGGTGTCGGCTTCCACAGCAAGTTTTGAATGTTATTTTGGAGGCCAGAAGGCCTAGTACAAGGAAAGTGTACGCAGATAAATGGAAGAGATTTTTATTTTGGAGTGCAGCAAAGGAATTTGATGTTTCTAAGCCTAATTTAAGTGTGGCTCTTCAATATCTTGCTGAGTTACTGGACAAAGGTTTGTCCTTCTCTTCTATTAAAGTTCATGCTGCAGCAATTTCTGCTCACTATGACTGTGACCCACCATTGTTTTCTCATCCTTTGTTTAAGCAATTCCTTAGAGGGGCAAAGAATATAAGACCCCACGTAGAGCTCCTACTCCTGCTTGGGATCTCAATTTTGTGTTGGAGAAACTCACTCTACAACCTTTTGAGCCTGCAGCTACTGCAGAGTTGAAATATTTATCATGGAAGACTGCTTTTTTGTTGGCCATTACCTCTGCGAGAAGGGTTTCTGAATTACAGGCTCTTATGGCAGTTGAGCCTTTCTTAATTTTCCATAAGGACAGAGTATCTTTGCACTAATCCTTCCTTTATGCCTAAAGTGGTTTCTAGTGTGGCTTTAAACCAAACTATTCATTTGCCTACTTTTTATGCAAACCCCCAAAATAAAGGGAGAAGATTTTGCACACTTTGGATATACACAGGCAGTTGCGATATTATTTGAGCAGAACTAAAGGGTTCAGGCAGTCTCAGCAGTTATTTGTTTCATTTGCTCTGGGTTCTCAGGGCAAGCCTGTTTCAAAACAAACTATTTCTAAGTGGATTGGGTTTTGTATTGCTTTCTGTTATCTCCATCATGGTAAGGAGATTCCAGCTGGGATTAGGCCTCATTCCACTAGGGCTACTGCCACTTCTACAGCTTTTTTAAGGGGGGTGGCAACTAAAGATATTTTAGAGGCAGCCATTTGGAGTTCAGTGCATACTTTCTCTAAGCATTACCACCTTCCTCTTTACTCTAAATCTAGGGCTGGTTTTGCCACTGCAATATTACAGGGCATTTTGGCAGCACCTAATGCTTTATAGTTTTGCCATCCTCCCTTACCTCTGCTTTGGGATTCTACCCAAGTGTAAGGACTGCAGCAATGTGAGATGAAGAACATAGTACAGTTTTGTACCTACCATAAATGTAGATGTTCGAAGATCTACATTGCTGCAGTCCAATTTACCCTCCCTCCTTCCCCTCTGTAGTTAGAGGTGGTGGTGTGGTTTGGGTTGTAAATATTGTGGATATTGTATATATTGTACATATGATTAGTGCAAGGGTGGTTGGTTGTTTTTTGTTGTCTTTTGGTTTTGGCCTTTCTTTTTAGGGTCTTCTGACATCTGGGGCAAGAAAAGACTGAGGATATGACGTCGGTCATGCGCATTTGTACCCTGACGTCCTGATGTCAGTCTTAAGCGCCTTGACCGACGTCAGCCTTATACTTTGATATTCGGGCCGACCGAGGACAGCGGACTACCCAAGTGTAAGGACTGCAGCAATGTAGATCTTCAAACATCTACATTTATGGTAGGTACAAAACTGTACTATTTCTTACAGGTGCAGCCACCTATATTCAGTAGGCATTGGCTTCAAAAAACTGGTACTTTCCAGTCCCTCCCAGACCTTCAGTCCAAACCCAGGGGCAACAGACCACCAAGTGCAGTCTCAGGGTATGCAGAGATCTAAGCAATGGAGTTCTCCCACCTCAAAAACAGGGAGTGGTAAGCCACCCCCTTATGGAAAAAGTTCACAATGACGTGTCTATCATCCTTCCCAGCCATGCCCAAGTACTTGCACCCCTAGGAGGAAAACTCGCCCTGCATGCAAAAAAACTGAATGCTGATTACCCAGGACTGATGGATCCTAAACATTGTATCCCAGGGATACATATTCTAGTTCCACTCGCAGCCAACCTCAAGCAGGTTGCCAGACCTTCCTCCAAACCAGTGGGCAGAGGCTCAAAAGCAAGTACTTTCTCTTAGTATCAGGGCTATGCAACCTGTTCCAACAGAGCAAAGGGGACAGGGTTTCTACTCCAGACTGTTCCTGGTTCCCAGAAAAGAGAGCTCATGGCAACCTATCCTAGATCTGTCCATTCTCATCACCTTCCTGGTGGTCCCAAAATGCTTACACTACAGCAGAACTCCTGGCAAGTCACCCTAGACTTAAAAGAAGCTTATCTGCACATCCCCATGAGGGAATCTTGCAGGAAATGTCTACATTTCAGGGCAGGCTCTATGCACTATCAGATGTCCTTCATGGATGCATCTGCAGTCATAACAAGTGGGTTGTCCTGTCGTCAGGCAGCCCTGCAGTCGGCCGGATTCCAAAGTCCGGGTCCGGCTTCGGCTGATGTCGCACTCCACCCAACGTCATCTCTGTTGGTCTTCGGGTATAAAAGCATCAGCCGACGCCATTTTCCTCAGTCTTTCTTGCCGCGCGGCGCCCGAAGCAGAAGCTGTTCGCAAGTGCCGGTCGGTCGGATCCAGAGATTACTTCTACCGAATACTACTTCGAAGACTTCTAAAGCTAAGTACCCGTGGGGACTCTTTCTTGCCTCAGCCGATGTCAGAAAAAGTTAACAATTGTTTAACCTGTGGGAAACAAATACCTCATAAAGATTTCCACTCTTACTGTCTGCCTTGTTTAGGCCCAGCCCACGACGTAGCAGCCTGTTCGGCCTGTGCCTCTTTCAACCGACGAACGCTTAGGCGCCGGTCGGAGTTTGCAGAACAGTTTTTCGGTACTGATTTTGCGTACATTATGCCGTCGGATCCTCAGACTACCCAATCTACCAAAAGCAAAGATAAAGACCGACACTGCGGTCCGCGGTTTCGGCGAAACCACGGTAAAGCAAATCGCGAGTGTCTCGGTTTCGCGAAACCGAGAAAACTGATCAAAGTACAGCTGAACCTATTCTTACAACTGAGGCCCCTGCTATAACTCTTGAATCGACCTCAGAAATTGTACCCACTACGGTGGTTGACTTATCAGACACCATCCCCTTGGATGTCTCTACCCCAGCACGTGGTGCTGCTAGGCCTCCAGCAGCCATGTCCATTAAGGCCTTCGCCAGGGCTAAAGCAGCCAAGACTACTAAATCAGTGCCTGTTAAACCCCCCACATCCAGGCCCTCTTCTAGTTCTCAAATGCTTTCTTTGGCAGAAGATTTAATTTCTTTAATTAGAGGATCTCAATCTCACCCAGACAGGGCCTCTCAGCCCCAGAGAAGAGACCTAGGGCAGAGCCCCCTGAGCCAGTGTCTTCTGATGATTCTGCTGATGAATCAGACATAACTGACCAGCCAGAGGCTCCCTTCTCCAATTTTGAAGATTCTGATGCTGAAGAATCCATTCCAGCTGCTTCTCCACCAGAAGAATTCTCCTTTGGGGAAACCTTGCATGCCATGCGAGAACAGTTCCAATGGCAGCAACAGGATTTTTCAGACTCCAGAAAAAGACTTAGAACCTTTCTGCACCTCCCACAGCACAGGCCCTTGGCTATACCTCCTGTTCTCTCTGTGGTGGATGATGCTTTCAATGATGTTTGCTCCTCCAGACTCTTTACCCCAGCCCCTGCCAAACCAGACAGATTTTACAGGGTGCCAGATACTCATCACCACCTTTACAAGGCCCCTCTTGCAGACCCAGAAACTATATCCCAGGGTCCCAAGGCAGTAGCCGCGACCACAGCTAAAAACCCTATTCCTTCTGAAAGGGAAGCAAGGTCATTAGACAGATGGGGTAAAAAGGTCTACACTTCAGCTACTCTCTCAGCTAGAGCTTTAAACTGTCAGTTTCACATGATACAATACCAAGAGTTTATGCTTGATCAGTTAACTGAAAAACTAACCACTGATGAATCTCTTGATAAGAAATATGTATTAGAGATGGTAAATAACATACAACAAGTTAGCAACCATTCCTTAAAATGTGGCTATGATGCACTAGAGGCTTCATTTAGATCAGCCATGACAGGCACAGTGATAAGAAGGCATGCATGGCTAAAGGAACAAGCTTTACCGGATCATGTTAAAGCTAAGTTGCTAGATGCTCCTATGGACAAGACAAGTTTGTTTGGTACACCTGCCCAGCAGGTTATGAAGAAAATGGAAGAAAAGGCAAAATCTGTTCAAACTGTCAAAGATTTCTTGCAGGTTCAACCCCCAAGGTTTAGCAGGAACTGGCCTGCCAAAAATTGGTTCTTTCCTGACTCCACAAAATTTCAAAGGGGCAGGAATAGACGTTCCAGGGGCAGAAACCAATCCAGAGGAGGGGCCTACAGAGGACGACAGTGGCAAGGTAACAACAGAGGCACAGACACAGCCACTGCCACTACATCAGCACAACCACAGTGACTTAATCCTAACTCCGCCTACCAGGGAACAAATAGCAGCTCCTCTAGGCGGAAAGCTAACCTTATTTTCAAAGAACTGGCACTACATAACAAAAGACAAGTGGATTTTACAAACCATAGATCAAGGTTACCGGTTTCACTTCCACACTCTACCAGTCAAAAGAGGAATGCCAAATCTACCTCCAAATCAAAAACAGAGGCTCTACGCCAGATAATGGAGTTAGCAAACATGAGAGCTGTGGAAAGAGTGCCAACAGCAGAACAAGGAAAGGGGTTCTATTCCAGACTATTCCTAGTTCCAAGAAAGGAAAAAGTTGGAGACCAATTCTTGACCTGTCCACCTTAAATACATACATCATTGTCCCAAAATTCAAAATGCTGACCCTACAGCAACTTCTTCCCATGCTGGGCAAGGAGTCTTGGCTGGTAACTCTAGATCTCAAGGAGGCATACCTGCACGTCCCCATTCGACCAATCTGCAGAAGATACCTCAGATTTCTTGCAGGATCAGAGCACTATCAATTCTCAGCATTGCCCTTTGGCTTATCTACTGCCCAGAGTATTCACAAAATGCCTGGCATCAGTAATCGCCCATTGCAGACTACAGGGAATTCAAATTTACCCATACCTGGACGACTGCCTACTACAAGGGGACAACAAAAGCAAGCTGACAACAGATTTACAAAGGGTCATTTACTTGCTACAAGGACTGGGATACACAGTCAATTTACAAAAGTCAAGGCTGATACCATCCCAAACAAGGACATTCTTGGGCTGAATTGGACACAGTACAACAAATGGCATTCCTGACTACAGAAAAACAAAAGAACTTCCTCTTTACTTCTTGGCACTAACAAAACTGAACAAGTTAACAGCAAGAAAAGTTCTGCAGGCCTTGGGCTTCATGGCATCATGCATAATCTTGGTCCCATTTGCCAGACTACATATGAGGAAACTACAGTGGTACCTAAAGAATTTATGGTCCCAACACAGACACAGTCTAGAAACAGAAATCCCACTAATTCCATGCTTAAAACAGGAGTTCCTATGGTGGGCTCAGGCATGCCAGTCAAACCCAGGCCTACCCTTTCGCAGATGTCAACCAAGCCAGACCATCACAACAGACGCTTCAGACCTAGGATGGGGGGCCCACATGCTGGACAAATGCGTGCAAGGATTGTGGACACAGGATCAACTTCACCTACACATCAATCTAAAAGAAATGCTGGCAGTAAAACTGGCAATCCAAAAGTTCAAACCATTCCTCAGAGGGCCAGTTGATGATAAGGACAGACAACACCACAGTCATGTGGTACATCAACAAACAGGGAGGCACGCACTCATACCCCCTATGCAGAATGACCTTGGAGCTGTGGACCCTGGCACTCAGCTACAACATTCAGTTACAGGCCATATTTGTACCGGGGAAAGACAATACTCTAGCAGACATATTAAGCAGAACCACTTCGGATGCCCACGAATGGAAGCTGCACCCGGACATCTTCAAGACCATCTCAAAGAAATGGGGAATGCCACAGATAGACCTATTCGCATCACCTCTCAATCACCAGCTCAAAAAATTCTGCACAAGGACATTCCACCCACTAGCATGGAAAGTGAACTCACTCTCCTTCAACTGGAAAGGCCTAACAGCATATGCATTCCCACCTCTTCCTTTGATACACAAGGTACTACTAAAAATCAAGGAAGAACGTCCAAGGATAATCCTGATAGCTCCAAACTGGCCAAGACAACACTGGTACCCACTACTGAAGAGCATGTCTCGGAACAATATGTGGCCAATACCCCTGATGCCTTTGATGTTAACTCAGAACAACTACAGCATCATACATCCAAACCTAAAAACGCTGCAACTGACTGCATGGAACATCACATAGCAGCAGCTAATACAGAACTTTCCCAAAGAGTTAAAGACATTATTCTTGAAGCACGCAGACCTTCAACAAGAAGGAACTATGCTGGAAAATGGAAAAGGTTTGTCATTTGGAGTACGGAAAGAGGAAAAGATGTGTCAAACATAGATATGCCTAACATTCTGGAGTATCTGGCCGAACTTCTTCACTCAGGCCTGTCCTACTCCTCCATCAAGATACATGCATCAGCTATTTCAGCAGAATACAGCTTTGATCCACCTGTTTTTTCGCACCCTTTGCTCAGGCAGTTCCTCAGAGGAATCAAGAATGTAAAACCTCCAAGGAAACCACCATTACCAGCTTGGGATTTAAACTTTGTGCTAGAAAAGTTGACACTATCACCCTTTGAACCAGCAGCAACAGCAGACCTACAACACCTGTCATGGAAAACTGCCTTCCTACTGGCAATTACTTCAGCAAGGAGGGTTTCAGAACTACAGGCCTTAATGGCAGTGCAACCCTTCCTAATCTTCCACCAAGATAGTGTCCATGAGGACTAATCCTACATTTATGCCCAAGGTGGTATCCAGAGTATCTTTAAACCAGGCAATCCACCTACCTACCTTCTTTCCCAACCCACAAAACAGAGGGAAAGAATACTGCATACCTTGGATGTACATAGACAGCTACGCTACTACTTGGACAGAACAAAAAATATCAGAAAGACTGACCAACTTTTTGTAGCCTATGCAACAGGAAGGGAAGGAAAAGCTATTTCCAAACAGACAATCTCCAAATGGATAGGAAATTGCATACGATACTGTTACTCCTTCCATGGAAAACCAATTCCACAGAACATAAGACCTCATTCTACAAGAGCAACAGCCACTACCACAGCCTTCTTACGAGGAGTGGCAACCAAAGACATTATTGAGGCGGCTACTTGGACCTCCGTGCATACATTTGCCAAGCATTATAATTTGCCTCTATATTCCAGATCCCGAGCAGGATTTGCCACTGCTGTACTGCAAGGGATCCTAAACACACCATAATCTACTTTTATCCTCCTCCCTAGTTGGCTATGGTATTCTACCCACTTGTTATGACTGCAGATGCATCCATGAAGGACATAGTACAGTTTTGTACCTACCATAAATGTAGATGTCCGAACTGGATAGCATCTGCAGTCAGGATTACCTCCCGCCTTCCCTCTGTGGTACTCCTAGGGTGTTTACCCTCCTAATAGCTAGCTGTTGGGGAGTCTTTTATGGTGTATTTGTTTGTATATATGTACATATATGCTTATTTTTTGTGTTTACCTCTATCTATTTGGAAACATTGGCATCTATCCAAATTTTAGCCTGCAAGAGGGCTACTGGCATCTGGGGCAAGAAACACTGAGGAAAATGGCGTCGGCTGATGCTTTTATACCCGAAGACCAACAGAGATGACGTCGGGTGGAGTGCGACATCAGCGAAGCGGACCCGACTTTGGAATCCGGCCGACTGCAGGGCTGCCTGACGACAGGACAACCCACTTGTTATGACTGCAGATGCTATCCAGTTCGGACATCTACATTTATGGTAGGTACAAAACTGTACTTTCTCTGCACTTCCCTGTGGCTTATCTACTGCGCTCAGGATGTTCAGAGTTCCTGTCTCCAGCTATTGCATACTGCAGGCAGAAAAATATTCAAATTTACCCATACTTGGACGATTGCCTGATTCAGGCGGACAGTCCGGAATTCCTACTGCATCACCTGGCATTTGTAAAGAGACTTCTAACTTCCCTGGGGTACACAACCTGGGAGCAAACTTGAACATAACTTCCCAGATGGCATTCCTCACTCCAGAAAAGCAAGTTCATTTGACAAACTACTTCAAACTAATGACCACCAAAACCCAGCTATCTGCAAGAAAAATACTGAAAGCCCTAGGGTTCATGGCCTCATGCATTCTAAATAACTCCATATGCAAGACTGCATACGAGGAAACTTCAGTGCTACTTAAGTCTCTGGTGTCAACATTCTCAGGACTTGGAAACCCTGATTCCTATCATTCCTTGTCTAAGGGCAGAGTTCCTTTGGTGGGCAGAGGCTTGCATCCATAACAAGGGACTTCCTTTCACTCAACCCCTCGCCGCCCAAACCCTGACAACAGACACATCAGACTGTGCATGGGGGGCTCACGTGGCAGGCAAATGGAGACCAGGACAAATTCACCTGCATATCAATCAAAAAGAAATGTTAGCTGTGCAGAATGCTCTGACAGCCTTAAAATACTTTACCCTTCCAGGACAACTCTTGATAGAGACAACACCACAGTTAATGTGGTACATAAGCTGGGGGATCTCTTTCCTACCCACTCTGCAGTTTAGCCATGGCCCTGTGGAACATGACCTTGAGCAACCAAGTGCACCTGCAAGCTCAATTCCTGCCAGGCAAACAAAATTCACTGGCAGACAACTTAAGCAGGACTCTACTGGACCCACACGAGTGGAAACTGGAGCCCAACACATTCAAACTTGTAATCAACAGGTGGGGGACATCGGAGGTGGACCTCCTCTGCCTCCCCACAAAACCATCAGTTGAGCAAATTTTGCACCAGAAATCCCCACAGCCAAGCATGGCAAGTGGATGCCCTATCCTTTACATGGGAAAACATCTCAATTTATCCCCCCCCCACCCCTCCTCTCTAAAGTACTACTCGAGATCAAGCAGGACAGACCAAGGACTATCCTTATTGCACCAAACTGGCCACGCCAGCACTGGTACCCACTCATACGCACTCTGACAGCAGTGTCACCCTGGCACCTACATCAGACACCCTCCCTGCTGTCCCAGCAGGAGAGACAGATTTTGCATCCTCAGCTGCAAACACTGAACCTTGCAACCTGGCATATTCCCTGAACACACCACCAGCAACCCTCAGCAAACAGGTGCTGGACGTCCTCATTGAGGCCAGAAGGCCTAGTACTAGGAAATCCTATTCAGAAAAGTGGAAAAGATACTGTTCTTGGAGCCAGTCTCTAGGAAAGGACACAGCCGTGCCCTCCTTACCTCAAATCCTAATTACTTAGCCGAGCTGCTCCACAAAGGCCTATCCTTCTCATCAGTTAAGATTCATGCCTCTGCCATCTCAGCTCATTACAATACTGAGCGCCCTCTTTTCTCACCCTCTGATCAAACATATGTTCTTGTTTCACTGTTGCAGTCATTACATTTGGGTAATCTGTTGGCAGGTTGCCCTCAGTCGGCCTGAATTCCAAAGTCTTGGGTCCTGAGTTGGTTGCGGTCTCCTCTTCCATGACGTCAGGTCGTCAGGGGTATAAAACAAGTAACCAACGCCATTTTCTTTAGTCTTTCTTGCCGCACTGTGCCCAAAGCCGAAGCATTTCGCAAGTGCAGGTCAGCAGACTCGTGAAATTTTCGAGTTTCAGAACTGAAGTCTTCACTAAAGCTAAGTACCCCGTTGGGGAAACTTTTTTCTTGCTCCATACCGATGTCAGAAAAAGTTAATTGTATTACTTGTGGGAAGCCAATACCTCGTAAGGATTTCCATTTATACTGTATTCCTTGCCTAAGCCCTGATCACAATGTGCCTGGCTCCCTGTTTTGTGCTAGATTTAACCAACGCACTAAGCGTCGGTATATTTTTGCCTCTAAATATTTTGGAAACAAATTTAACTACCCAGAAATGTCGTCTGATAGCAATCCGACTACCGGAGTACACAAACGCAAAGAAAAGGATAGAGACAGTCTAGGTCCAAAACCGAAGCTTTTCCTAAGCCAGTCGCCAGTTTGCCGGTACTCAGTGAGACGCTTTTGCAGCCCCTGATACACGCTACTTTAGAGTCGCAGGCCCCTACCAAGACCCATGTGGAGTCCGGCATGCCACAAGATACAAAGTATTGGACCCACAGATGTATCTCCCTCGGATGGGTCCGGAGCTGCTGAGCAGGCACCGGCTTCTGAGGGTGTATTCAGGCCTCAACATTTTTATATAAAACAGACAACAGCTGCAAAATCAGACAAAAGCAACTTCTAAAGCTAAAAAAAAAGATGCATGAGTCACGTGCACAGATCACTATGCCTAAAAAACAGATTATCAAAAGGGCTGAAGATCTTATTACCTTAATCAGGGGTTCCCAACCCCCTCCTGATAAGAGGCCTAGGCAAAACACTGATTATGAATCTTCAGGTCAGGTTTCTATTTCTTCTGATTCCCCTTCTGATCAGGAATTATCTATACATCCCTATGAGGATTCTGATGCAGAGGAGTCTATCCCATCTGCATCACCTCCTGAGAATTATTCATTTGCAGAAACCTTGCATACTTTGAGGGAGCATTTTCACTGGGAGAGTCGAGATTTCTCAATCAAAAAAGAGGCTCAGGGATTTCCTTCTCCCTCAGCACATGCCTTTAGCCATACCACCTGTTTTAGACATTGTGGATGATGTGTTTTCGGAGTCAAGCTTGACCCCTGACTCCTTACCTCTGGCTCCCAGCAAGCCTGACCGATATTGCAGGGTCCCTGACTCTCAATTTTTTAGAAACCCTGCTGCTGATCTTGAAACTATTTGGGGAGTTAAGGACTCAACAGCAAAAAATCCTACCCCCACTGACAGACTCAAGGGCACTGGATAGATGGGGAAAGAAGGTTTATACATTTGCAACCTTGGCAGTTAGGGCCTTAAACTGCCAGATGTTCTTCGTGTTTCACTGCTGCAGTCATTACACTTGGGTTATCTTGCTGGCAGGCTACCCTCAGTCGGCCTGAATTCCAAAGTCTAGGTCCGGCATCGATTGCTGTCGCCTCTTCCTTGACGTCAGTGCGCCAGGGGTATAAAAGATGCAGCAGACGCCATTTTCTTCAGTCTTTCTTGCCGCGCGGTGCCCAAAGCAGAAGCAGTTCGCAAGTGCTGGTCGGCCGACTCCTAAGATTTTCGTGTTCGAATTTCAGATCCGAAGTCTTCATTAAAAGTCAAGCACCCCATTGGGGAAACATTTTTTTGTTGCTCCAGACCGATGTCAGAAAAAGTTAATTGTATTTCTTGTGGGAAGCAAATACTTAAGGGCTTTCATTCTTGCATTCCTTGCCTAGGCCCTGACCACGACGTTGCTAGTTGTCTGTTTTGAGCTAGATTTAACCAACTCACTATTAAGCATCGGTACGATTTTGCTTTACACTATTTTGGCATAAGATTTAATTATACGATGTCATCAGATAGCCATCGGACTACCGGGATTCACAAGAAACGCAAAGAAAAGGACAGGCATCCGAGGTCCAAAACAAACGAGGCTTCTTCTAAGCCAGTCGCTGGTTCGCCGGTTCTTAGTGAGGCGCCATTGCAGCCCCTGATGCCCGCTACTTTAGAGCCGCAGGCCGCTACAGACTCCCACGTGGAGTCGAGTAGGCCGCTGGAAGCTCAAGATATTGGACCTTCGGAGACCATTCCCACAGATGGGTCCAGAGCCGCTGAGCAGGTATCTGCTTCTGTGGGTGTTTTCAGACCTACTCAATTATACATTAAAACAACTTCAGCTTCAAAGGCAAAGACTAAAGCACTTTTAAAGACAAAGAAACAAGTACAACAGCCTCATGGACAGGCCCCCATACCCAAAAAAGATGCTCAAAATGGCCGAAGACCTGATTACTTTGATCAGGGGATCCCATCCCCCACCTGATAAAAGGCCTAGGCAAGAGAATTAATATGAATCTTCAGATCAGGTTTCCATTTCATCTGATTCCTCTTCTGACAGGAATACTCTCTTCCTCCCTATGAGGATTCTGATGCTGAAGAATCTATCCCTTCAGCCTCTCCTCCTGAGGATTACTCTCTTGGGGAAACCTTGCATACCATGAGGGAGCATTTCCACTGGGAGAGCCAAGATTTTTCAGAATCTAAGAAAAGGCTCAGACTTCCTTTTACTGCCACAACACAGGCCCCTAGCTATTCCACCTGTTTGACATTGTTGATGTATTTACAGAGTCCAGTCTGACCCCTGACTCCTTAACTCCAGCTCCTGTTAAGCTGGACAGGTACTACAGGGTTCCTGACTCTCATAAATTCCTTTTCAAAAACCCTGCTACTGACCCAGAAACTCTCTCTCAGGGTCCCAAAAGAGTCAAGGCTTCCGTTGCAGAAAACCCTACCCCCCTCTGACAGGGATTCTAGGGCATTGGACAGATGGGGAAAAAAGATTTACACTTCTGCTACCTTTGCTATAAGGGCTTTAAATTGTCAGTTTCATACGTTCAAATATCAGCAATATACTAAGTCACTGCTTAAACAGAAAATGTTGATAAATTCTGAATGTGCAGAAAACAAAGAAATGCAGGATTTATTGCATGCAGCTGAACAAGTTGGAAAGCATACTTTGCAGTGTGGTTTTGATTCTTTGGAGGCCTCCTGCAGAGCCGCTGTTACGGGTTCTGTCATCAGGAGACATGCTTGGTTAAAGGAACAAAATCTGCCTGATCATGTCAAAGCAAAATTATTAGATGCCCCATTACAGCACGATACCTTGTTTGGTGTTAAAGCAGAAGAGGTGTTAAAGAAAATGGAGGACAGAGCTAAATCTATGCAAACGGTTAAGGATTTCTTACAGGTACAGCCCCCATGATTTAGCAGACACTGGCCTACAAAGAATTGGTCCTTTCCAATGTCAGACCACAAAGGGGCAGATACAGATGCCCAAGAGGCAGATCCTAGCCCCAAGGTTCGTACAGGTCTAAACAATGGGGTGCTTCTACCTCCAAAAGTGGAGAGGACAAATCACAGCCATACAGGAAGCAGTCCCAATGACTTCCCCTGCCTGCACCAAGCACTTATCTTCTGGCAGCACCTTTAGGGGGAAAACTAGTACTTTTTTCTCAAAATTGGCACATAACCTGGGACAAATGGGTCCTAGACAGTGTCACAAGGCTACAAGCTTCACTTCCATACCCTGCCAAGGACAAATGGTAGCCAGACCTGCCAAAACATCAATGGGCAGAGGCACAAAAGCAAGTCTCATCCCTCATGGACATGAGGGCCATTCAACAAGTACCAGAGCAAGAGCAGGGGCAAGAATTTTATTCAAGACTGTTCTTGGTACCAAGCAAGGACAAGACCTTGAGACAAATACTGGACCTATCTATTCTAAATACATTTCTGGGTATACCAAAAGTCAGAATGTTGACTCTACAGCAACTTCTGCCCATGCTGGGCAAGAAGGCTTGCTTGTGACTTAAGACTTAAGAGGCATACCTGCATGTCCCAGTCAGACAAACCTGCAGAAGATACCTCAGATTCAAAGCTGGCTCAATGCACTACCAATTCTCTGCACTGCCCTTTGGCTTATCTACTGCGTCCAGGGTCTTCACAAAGTGCCTGGCACCAGTAATTGCATTCTGCAGACAGAGGAATACAAATATATGCTTACTTGGACGACTGCCTCATTCAAGCAGAGAACAAGGACATTCTTCTAAAGCATCTGGCGTTTGTAGAGAGATTTCTAACAGGCCTAGGGTATACAGTCAGCGAAAAGAAATCAAAACTAGTACCCTCTCAAGTGGTAATATTCCTGGGTGCAAGCTTAAATACAACTGCCCAGATGGCTTATCTCACCCCAGACAAAGGCAACTGACTACCTATTTCAACCTGTTGGCAACAAAGGCCCAGTTATCTGCAAGAAAAATTCTGCAGTCTTTGGGCTTCATGGCATCCTGCATTCTTCTAATTCCATATGCAAGACTGCATGTGAGGAAACTTCAGTGGTACCTAAAAAGTGTTTGGACTCAACATTGCCACAGCCTGGAAACAATAATTACCCTCATTCCCTGCTTGCAACAGGAGTTTCGATGGTGGGCGAAGGCTCGTCACCAGAACAAGGGACAGCCATTCACTTTACCCCCAGCCAGGCAGACATTAATAACGGATGCATCAGATTATGCCTGGGGGGCCCACATGGCAGGAAGATGTATTCAAGGCACATGGTCCACCAACCAAATGCATCTCCACATCAATCAAAAAGATGTTAGCTGTTCAGAATGCCCTGACTGCCTTCAAGGACCTACTTCATCCTGGACAACTACTGATAGACAACACCACGGTCATGTGGTATATAAACAAGCAGGGAGGCACTCCTCCTTAACCACTTTGCAGACTAGCCATGACTTTGTGGGACACAGCATTGACTTACCAAGTACATCTGCAGGCACAATTCTTGCCAGGAAAGATAAATACTCTGGCAGCCGAACTAAGCAGAAACCTCATGGATACCCACGAGTGGAAATTGGATCCACAAGTCTTCAGCATAACAAGGAAATGGGGATGCCCGGATATAGATTTATTTGCCTCTCCTCACAACTACCAACTAAAAAGATTCTGCACAAGGACTTATCACAGACAAGCATGGAAAGTGGACGCCCTGTCTTTCAGCTGGAAAAGCTTAGCAGTATATGCCTTTCCTCCACTGCCTCTCCTCTCCAAGGTACTCCTAAAGGTCAGACGAGAAGCCAAAGATGATACTGATTGCCCCAGACTGGCTCCGCCAGTATTGATATCCAATCCTAAGGAACTTGTTTCAATGCCCGGCTTGGACCTTGCCTCAAATACCTCCTCTACTATCCCAACAAAACCATTAGGTCCTGCATAGCCAACTAAAGACCTTAAATCTGGCAGCATGGCAGGTAATGTAGTCATACAAAACGCACCTCTCACTAAAGCTGTGATGGATATCATTTTGGAGGCCAGAAGGCCTAGTACCAGAAAATATTACGCTGGAAAATGGAAGTAATTCTGTGCTTGGAACCAGGCACAAGGAATGGACACAGCTGTACCAAATATTCCTCAGATTTTGCAATACTTACTGAGATGCTGGACAAAGGCCTATCCTTTTCCTCAATTAAAATTCATGCCTCTGCCATTTCGGATCATTACAATACAGAGCCAGCAATCTTTTCTCGTCCCTTGTTAAGGCAGTGCCTCAGAGGAGCCAAAAACTTAAGGCCTCCAAGGAGATCACCAATACCTGCATGGGACCTCAATTATGTCTTGGAAAAACTCACCCTGCCTCCTTTTGAGCCAGCCACAACAGCTGAAATAAAGTTTTTATCTTGGAAAACAGCTCTGCTCTTAGCAGTAACCTCTGCAAGACGAGTCTCAGATCTACAGGCACTCATGGCTGTGGAACCTTATTTTTTATCCAGAAAGGGTTTATTTCATAGGTTAGTACTAAGCTAATTGCCCTTGCGAGCCATTTTAAGCCTAGCCAATTATCCTTGTGAGACTCTAACCCTGCACCTTGTGTTTGTAAGGCAAACACCTTAACCATTAGGCCACCCTCCCAACCTGAGGACAAACCCGACATTTATGCCTAAGGTAGTGTCCAGTGTGGCCCTTAACCAAACTATTCATCTGCCTACTTTTTATCCAAACCCACAGAATAAGGGGGAGATAATTCTGCATTCTTTGGACATACAGACAGCTACGCTTCTACTTGAACAGAACCAAAACTTTAGAAAGACAGAGCAACTACTAGTGGCATATGCTGCAGGATCAAACTAGTGGCATATGCTGCAGGATCACAAGGAAAGGCTATCTCAAAGAAGACTATTTCAAAGTGGATAGGCCACTGCATTCATTTCTGCTATTCACAACGTGGCAAGCCATTGCCTAAGGGCATTAGGCCACATTCAGCTAGAGCAGCAGCCACTTCAACAGCCTTTCTCAGAGGAGTACCAGCCAAAGACATTTTAGAGGCTGCTACCTGGAGTTAGTGCACACCTTTACAAAGCACTATCATTTATCACTCTACTCAAGTCCAGGGCAATCTTTGCCACTGCAGTTTTGCAGGGCCTTATAGCCGCTCATAATGCTATTTAGCTCCAGCCTCCCAACCATAGCTTTGGGATTCAACCCAAGTGTAATGACTGCAACAGTGAAACACGAAGAACATAGTACAGTTGTGTACACTTACCATAAATGTAGATGTTTGAGTGTATTCACTGTTGCAGTCCAGGTTACCCACCCACCATCCCCCATATCTTTGCTGCAGCTTATCTGCACTTCTCTAATCTATACAACCTATGTGGTGTATTTGCTTGTAGATGAAGGTATAATATATTTTGGTGCATGCATGTTTTATTGGCATATTTTTAGCCTACCCTTTTGGGGGCTCCTAACATCTGGGGCAAAAAACTGAAGAAAATGGAGTCTGCTGCATCTTTTATACCCCTGGCGCACTGACGTCAGGGAAGAGGCGACAGCAACCGATGCCGGACCTAGACTTTGGAATTCAGGCCGACTAAGGGTAGTCTGCCAGCAGGATAACCCAAGTGTAATGACTGCAACAGTGAATACACTCTTAGCATCTACATTTATGGTAAGTGTACACAACTGTACTTTTCATATGCTGAAGTATCAACAACATTTATGGGATTGCTGAAACAGAAAATGATTTCTGAATGTGCAGAAAATAAAGAATTGCAGGAATTATTGCATGGAGCTGAACAAATTGGAAAGCATACTTTGCAATGTGGTTTTGATTCCTTAGAGGCCTCCTGCATGGCCGCAGTTATTGGATCCGTGATTAAGAGGCATGCTTGACTAAAAGAGCAAAATTTACATGATCGTGTTAAAGCTAAATTACTGGATGCACCTTTACAGCATGATACTCAGTTTGGTATTAAGGTAGAAGAGGTTTTAAAGAAAATGGAAGACTAAGCTAAGTCTATGCAAACTGTAAAAGACTTAAGTGCAACCACCAAGATTAAGTAGACACTGGCCTACAAAAATCTGTCCTTTCCTGTGTCCGACAGAGCTCAAAGGGGCAAATCCAGACGCCCTAACAGTTCCAGATACCAGGCACAAGATTCTTATAAGTCAAGGCAATAGGGTGCTTCTACCTCCAAATCTGGAGATAAAGCGCAAACCTACAGAAAACAGTCCCAATGACTTCCCTCTGCCTTCACCAAGCACTTACCTTTCGGCAGCACCCTTGAGGGGAAAATTAGCACTTTTTGCTCAAAATTGGCAGTTAATAACCCAGGACAAGTGGGTGCTAAACATAGTATCACAGGGATACAGATTCCATTTCCATACTCTGCCAATGGCAAACGGTTGGCTGGATCTGCCAAAACAATGGGCAGAGGCACAGAAACAGGTTATGTCCCTCATGGATATGGGGGCTATTCAGTCAGTACCAGAACAGGAAAAAGGGCAAGATTTTTACTCTACTGTTCTTGGTACCCAGAAAGGACGAGGCCTGGCGGCCAATACTGGTTTTATCAATTTTGAACAAATACCTGGACATTCCAAAATTCAAAATGCTGACTTTGCAGCAGCTTCTGCCAATGCTTGGCAAGAATGCTTGGCTGGTGATATTAGACCTAAAAGAGGCATACCTGCATGTCCCAATAAGAGAATCATGCAGAAGATACCTCCGTTTCAAGGCTGGCTTAATGCATTACCAATTCTCTGCACTGCCCTTTGGCTTATCTATGCGCCCAGGGTCTTTACAAAGTGCCTGGCACCAGTAATTCCTTTTTGCAGACAAAAGTATACAAATGTATCCTTACTTGGACGACTGTCTCATTCAAGCAGAGAACAAGGACATTCTTCTTCAACACCTGGCGTTTGTGAAAAGGCTTCTAACATGCCTAGGGTGCACAATAAACGAAAAATCACAACTGGTACCCTCTCAAAAGATAACATTCCTGGGTGCAAGCTTGAATACAACTGCCCAGATGGCTTTCCTCACGCCAGACAAACGCAACTGACTACTGGGTTTTTGTTGCCAGTTTGAAATAAATAATCTGCAAGACAAACTCTGCAGGCTTTGCGCTTCATGGCATCCTGCATCCTACTGATTCCATATGCAAGACTGCTTATGAGGAAACTTCAGTGGTATCTAAAAAGTTTATGGAGTCAACATTGTCAGTCTGGAAACTCTCATTCCCTGCCTACAACAGGAGTTTTTATGGTGGGCAAAGGCATGGCACCAAAACATGGGACGGGCTTTCACTCTACCCCCTGCCAACCAAACCTTAACAGACTCCTCAGATTATGCATGGGGGCCCACCTGGCAGGAAGATGCATTCAGGGCATATGACCCCCAAAACAAATGCATCTGCATATCAACCAAAAAGAGATGCTAGCTGTGCAAAATGCCCTGACAGCCTTCAAGGACTTGCTTCATCCAGGACAACTACTGATAGACTGACAACACCACGGTTATGTGGTATATAAACAAGCAGGGGGGCACGCACTCGTACCCCCTTTACAGATTAGCCATGGCACTGTGGGATACAGCTTTGACTTACCAAATACATCTTCAAGCTCAATTCCTGCCAGGAAACCAAAATACTCTGGCAGACTAAGCAGAAACCTTATGGACCCTCATGAGTGGAAACTAGATCCACAAGTCTTCAGCATGATAAAGAAATGGAGCAGCCCGGACATAGATCTGTTTGCCTCTCCTCAAAATTATCAATTGAAAAGATTCTGCACAAGGACTTATCGGAGACTAGTATGGAAAGTGGACGCCCTATCCTTCAGTTGGAAAAACCTATCCGTTTACGCCTTTCCTCCTCTGCCTCTTCCCAGGGTCCTACTAAAAGTCAGACAAGAGAAACCAAAGATACTAATTGCCCTGGACTGGCCCCGCCAATACTGGTACCCAATCCTAAGGAACTTCTCAGTACCCAGCTTGGACCTTACCTCAGAGACCTCAACTACTGTCCCAGCAAAACAATCAGATCCTGCACAATCCACTCCAAACACTGGAACCTGGCAGCATGGCTGATCATGTAGTTATGCAAACACCTCTCAGTAAGGCTGTGATGGATGTCATTTTGGAAGCCAGAAGGCCTAGTACTAGAAAGTCTTATGCTGTTAAATGGAAGAGATTCTGTGCTTGGAATCAAGTACAAGGAACTGATATAGCAGAACCAAATATTCCTCAGATATTACAATACTTGACTGAGATGCTTGACAAAGGCCCATCTTTCTCATCAATATAAATCCATGCCTCTGCCATTTCGGCTCATTACAATAGAGCCACCAATCTTTTCTCATCCTTTACTAAACCAGTATCTTAGAGGAGCCAAAAATGTAAGGCCTCCCAGAAGATCACCAATACCTGTATGGGACCTCAAGTTATGTGTTGGAAAAGCTCACCCTGCCTCCATTTGAACCAGCTGCTACTGCTGATAAAAAGTTCTTATCATGGAAAACAGCTCTGCTCCTGGCAATTACTTCAGCAAGAGGAGTCTCAGATCTACAGGCCCTCATGGCTGTGGAGCCTTCTATCATATTTTACCCAGACAAGGTGTCTGAGGACCACTCCTTCATTTATGCCTAAGGTGGATGTTCGTGTTTCACTGTTGCAGTCATTGCTCTTGGGTTATCCTGCTGGCAGGCTACCCTCAGTCGGCCAGAATTCCAAAGTCTAGGTCTGGCGTCGGTTGCTGTCGCTTCTTCCCTGACGTCAGTGCGCCAGGGGTATAAAAGATGCAGCAGACACCATTTTCCTCAGTCTTTCATGCCGCACGGTGCCTGAAGCAAAAGCAGTTCGCAAGTGCCGGTCGGCTGACTCCTGAGATTTTCAAATCCGAATTTCAGAACCAAAGTCTTCATTAAAACTAAGTACCCCGTTAGGGAAACTTTTTTCTTGCTCCAGACCGATGTCAGAAAAAGTTAACAATTTTGCTTCTTGTGGGAAGCAAATACCTCATAAGAATTTTCACTTACTGTATCCCTTGCCCTAGGCCCTGATCACAACGTTGCTAGCTGTCGGTTTTGTGCTAGATTTAACCAACGCACTAAGCGTCTGTTTGATTTTGCATTTCATTACTTTGGCTGAAGATTTAATTATATAATGCCGACAACGGGAGTTTACAAAAAAACGCAAGGAAAAGGATAGGCATCCGAGGTCCAAAACCGAGGCCTCTGCTAGGCCAGTCGCCGGTTCTCAGTGAGGCACCTTCGCAGCCCCCTGGCGCCCGCTACCTCAGAGCCACAGGCCGCTTCCAACTCCCACGTGGAGCCAACTGGGCCTCTGGATACTCAAAGTATTGGGCACACTGAAATTCCCTCAGATGGGTCTGGAGCCATTGAGCAGGCATCGGCTTCAGAGGGTGTCTTCAGACCTAAGCAACTATATATTAAGCCATCTTCAGCTTCCAAGACTGACTAAAGCAGCTCTAAAGACAAAAGAACCAGTACCGCATTCTCCTACTCAGTCTACCATGCCTAAAAAACAGATGCTCAAAATGGCCGAAGACCTAATTTCTTTGATCAGGGGCTCCCATCCCCCACCTGATAAGAGGCCTAAGCAAGAGACAGAGTATTATTCTTCTGATCAGGTTTCTATTTCCTCAGATTCCTCTTCTGAACAGGATTATTCCATGCTTCCCTATGAGGATTCTGATGCTGAAGAATCCATTCCTTCAGCCTCTCCTCCTGAGGATTATTCTTTTGGGGAAACCCTGCATACCATGAAGGAGCATTTCCAGTGGGAGAGCCAAGATTATTCTGAGACTAAGAAAAGGCTCAGACTTTCTGCTACTTCCTCAGCACAGACCCCTTGCTATTCCACCTGTTCATTGTAGATTATGTATTTTCAGAGTCCGGCCTGTCCCCTGACTCTTTACCCCTTGCACCTGCTAAGCCAGACAGATACTACAGGGTTCCAGATTCTCATAAGTTCCTATATAAAAACCCTGCTGCTGATCCAGGCTCACCCAGATGTTAGCTGCAGCAAACGCCCCTGGGACAGCCTCTCAAGGACTTGCCTATCCAGGACAACTACTGATAGACTGACAACACCACGGCTATGTGGCATATAATGGTGGGGCACGCACTTACCCCTTTACAGATTAGCCATGGCACTGTGGGATACAGCTTTGACTTCACCAAATACATCTTCGGCGCTCAATTCGGCCAGGAAACCAAAATACTCTGGCAGACCAAGCAGAAACCTTATGGACCCCTCATGAGTGGAAACTAGATCCACAAGTTTCAGCATGATAAAGAAATGGAGCAGCCCTGATTATTAGATCTGTTTGCCTCTCCTCAAAATTATCAATTGAAAGATTCTGCAAGGACTTATCGGAGACTAGTATGAGTGACTTATCCTTCGTAGCGTTGGAAAAACCTCCATCCGGCTTAATGCCTTTCCTCCCTCTGCCTCCTTCCCAGGGTCCTACTAAAAGTCAGACAAGAGAAAACCAAAGATACTAATTGCTCCTGGACTGGCCCCGCCAATACTGGTGCCTAATCCCAAGGAAATTTTGGTACCCAGCTTGGACCTACCGGAGACTCCTAACTACTGTCCCAGCAAACAACTTCAGATCCTGCACAATCCACTCCAAACACTGGAACCCGGCAGCATGGCTGATCATGTAGTTGGCAAATTCTCAGCAAGGCTGTGATGGATGTCGCCTAAATGAAGGCTCCAGTACTAGAAAGTCTTATGCTGTTAACGAAGAGATTCCTGTGCTTGGAATCAAGCACAAGGAACTGATATAGTTATGAAACCAAATATTCCTCAGATATTACAATATTTTTGACTGAGATGTTTGACAGCGGCCCATCTTTCATCAATATAAATCCATGCCTCTGCCATTTCGCCTTCCGTCATAATAGAGCCACCAATCTTTCTCATCCTTTACTAAACTAGTATCTGAGAGCCAAAATGTATGCCTCCCAGAAGATCACAATACTCCGTGCATGGGACTCCTCGGGTTATGTGTTGGAAAAGTCAATTCTGCCTCCATTTGAACCCAAAGCTGCTACCGCTGATAAAAGTTCTTATCATGGAAAACAGCTCCTTGCCCTTAAATTACTTCAGCAAGAGGAGTTCAGATCCACAGGCCTCATGGCTGTGAGCTTTATCATATTTTACCCAGACAAGGTGTCTGGAGGACCACTCCTTCATTTATGCCTAAGGTGGATGTTCCAGAGCCACTGTTGCAGTCCTTGCTCTTGGGTTATCCCCTGTTGGCAGGCTACCCTCAGCCCAGAATTCCAAAGTTCAGGTCTGGCGCCGGTTGCTGTCGCTTTCCCTGACGCCAGTGCGCCAGGGGTATAAAAGATGCAGCAGACAATTCATTTTCTGGGGTCTTTCACATGCCGCACGGTGCCTGAAGCAAAGCAGTTCGGTGCCGGCCTATTTGACTCCTGAGATTTTCAAATCCCAATTTCAGAACCAAAGTCTCATTAAAACTAAGTAATTCCGTTAGGGGAAACTTTTTTCGCTCCAGACCGATGTCGTAGTGTTAACAACTTTGCTTCTTGTAAAGCAACACCAAGAATTTCACCATCGTATCCCTTGCCTTAGGCCCTCCTGATCACAACGAAGTTAAGAAGCTGTCGGTTTTGTGCGATTTAACCAACGCGTCTGTTTGATTGCATTTCATTACTATTAAAGATTTAATTATATAATGCCGATAACGGAGTTTACAAAACGCAAGGAAAAGGATAGGCATCCGAGGTCCAAACCGAGTCCCTCAGGCCAGTCACGTTCTCAGTGAGGCACCAAGAGCCTCTGGCGCCACCTTTCAGAGCCACAGGCCGCCCAACTCCCACGGGAGCCAACTTCTTGGCCTTCTGACACCAAAGCATTGGGCACACTGAAATTCTCATCTGGAGTTACTGAGCAGGCATCGCTTCAGAGAGGGTGTCTTCAGACCTACAACTATATATTAAGTCATCTTCAGCTTCCAAGACTGACTAAAGGCAGCTCTAAAGACAAAGAACCAGTACCGTGATTCTCCTACTCAGCTCACCATGCTTCCAAAAACAGATGCCTCAAAATGTCCAAGACCTAATTTCTTTGATCAGGGCCCTGTCCCCACCTGATAAGGAGGCCCAAGAGAGATGAGTATTATTCTTCTGATCAGGTTTCGCTCTCAGATTCCCTTCTGAACAGGATTATCTCCCTATGAGGATTCTGATGCTGAAGAATCCATTCCTTCAGCCTCCTGAGGATTATTCTTTGGGGAAACCCCGCATACCATGAAGGACATTTCCAGTGGGAGAGCCAAGATTATTCTTGAGACTAAGAAAAGGCTCTCACTTTCTGCTACTTCCTCAGCACACCCCTCAAGGTTCCAGCACCTGTTCATTGTAGATTATGTATTTCAGAGTCCGCCTGTCCCCTGACTCCTTACCTTGCACCTGCTAAGCCAGACAGATACTACAGGGTTCCAGATTCTCAAGGTTCCTATATAAAAACCCTGCTGCTGATCCAGAAACTACTTCAGGGTCCCAAAGGGGTTAAAGCCTCCACTGCAAAAACCCTGTCCTCTGATAGGGATTCTAGGCTCTAGACAGATTGGGGTAGCATACACTTCTGCTACCTTACGTAAGGGCTTTAAATTGTCAGTTTACATGCTTAAATATCAGCAATATTTAATATCACTGCCTAACAGGTTCAAGGATAAACATTGTCCAGAGAACAAGGAATCGTGGCGGGATTTATTGCATGCAGCTGAGCAAGTGGGAGTTACATACTTTGCAATGTGGGTTATGATTCACTGGAGGCCCTGCAATGCTGTCAAAGGTCTCTGTTATTAGAAGGGGATGCTTGGTTAAAGCTGAACAGAATTTGCCTATGATCAATGTTCAAAAGCAAAAATTATTAGATGCACCATTTGCCTTGCGCTGATACTTTGTGGTACTAAACAGAAGAGGTTTTGAAAAAATGGAGGATAAAGCAAAATCCATGCAGACAGTTGAGGATTTTTACAGGTACAGCCACCCCAGGTTTATGCAGGAACTGGCTCTTCTCAAAAGTGGGTCCTTTCCAGTGCACAGACGATCCCCAAGAGGCAGATCTCAGCCCCAAGTGCCTGTGACAGAGCCTACAAACAATGGGGTGCTCCCTCACTCCAAAAGTGGAGAAGACCAAATCACAACCTTACAGGAAACCGGTCCCAATGACTTTCCTCTGCCAGATCCAAGCACTTCTCTTTTGGCAGCCCCCTTAGGGGGAAAACTAGCACTTTATTCATCAAATTGGCAAATTATTACCCAAGACAAATGGGTCCTGACAGACATGCCACACAATCAATGGGCAGAGGCGCAAAAACTAATTACAGCCCTCATGGACATGAGGGCCATTCAGCAAGTACCACAACAAGAGCAGGGGCAAGGATTTTTGCTCCAGACTTTTCTAGTACTTTCGGGGAAGGAGAGAACCTGGAGGCCAGTACTGGACCTGTCTATACTACACATGCGTTCTGGAGTTCCAAAGATTCAAGATGTTGATTCTATTAGCAGCTACTGCCCATGCTGGGCAGAAGGCTTGGCTTCAGTAATCTCTCGGATCTAAAAGAGGCATACCTGCATGTCCCAATCAGACAATCTTGCAGAAGATACCTCAGATTCATAGCTGGCTCAATGCATTAGCAATTGTCTGCACTGCCCTTTGAAGCTTATCTACTGGCGCCCAGGGTCTCTCAGCAAAGTGCCTGGCACCAGTAGTGCATTTTGCAGACAGAGTGAATTCAAATACTCAATATCCCTACTTGGGCGTGCCGAATGCCTAGTCAAGCAGAGAACAAGACATTCTTTCTAAAGCATCTGGCGTTTGTAAAAAGATTACTAACTGGCCTAGGGTACACAGTAAACGAAAATAAATCCAAACTAGTGCCCTCTCAAGAGATAATATTCCTCGGTGCAAGCTTAAATTACAACTGCCCAGATGGCTTATCTCACGGAGCAAAACAAAAGCAACTGACTTCTTTACTTCAAAGAAATTGGCAACAAAGAACCCAGTTATCTGCAAGGAAAATCCAAGGCCGGGCCCTGGGTTTCATGGCATCCTGCATTCTACTAATTCCATATGCCAGACTGCATATGAGGAAACTAATGCAATGTATCTAAAAAGTGTTTGGACTCAGCATTGCCACAGCCTGGAGACAGTAATTGCACTCATTCCCTGCCACTTGCAATAGCAAGTTTTGATGGTGGGCAGAAGCCTGTCACCACAACAAGGGTCTGTCATTGTTTACCCACAGCCAGACAGACACTGACAACGGATGCATCAGATTATGCCTGGGGGGCCCATATGGCAGGAAAATGTATTCAGGTCACGCTGGCCATGCAAACCAGATGCATCTTCACATCAATCAAAAAGAGATGCTAGCTGTTCAAAATGCCCTGACAGCTTTCAAGGACCTGCTTCATCCAGAACGACTACTGGTAAAGACGGACAATACTACGGTCATGTGGTACATAAACAGGGAGGTACACATTCCTACCCTCTCTGCAGACGAGCAATGACCTTATGGGACACAGCATTGGCTTTTCAAATTCACCTGCAAGCACAATTCCTGCCAGGAAAAACAAATACTCTGGCAGACTAAGCAGAAACCTAATGGATCCCCATGAATGGAAACTGGATCCACAAGTCTTCAGCATGATAATAAGGAAATGGGGATGCCCAGACATAGATCTATTTGCCTCCCCTCACAACTGCCAATTGCAGAGATTTTGCACAAGGATTTATCACAAGCAAGCATGGAAAGTGGACTCCCTATCCTTCAGCTGGAAAAATCTAACAGTATATGCCTTTCCTCCACTGCCTCTCCTTCCCAGGGTACTCCTAAAGGTCAGACAAAGAGGAAAGCCAAAAATGATGCTGAGATTGCTCCAGACTGTGCGCTGGCACTGGCGCTGGCACTAATTACTCAATACTACTAAAGAAACTTGTCTCAAGGTCCAGCATGGATATTACCTCAAACTTCTCGCACTGACCCAACAAAACAATCCGATCCTGCACCCCGTAACTCAGGACCCAGCAAATCTGGCAGCATGGCTGATAATGTAACCATTAAGAACACTCTCTCTTGGAGGCCAGGAGGCCCAGTATGCAGAAAAATCTTATGCAGAAGAAATGGAAGAGATTCTGGTGCTTGGGGTGACCAGGAACAAGGCATTTGTTAACCGTGTACCAGAAATATACCTCAGATTTTACAATGCACCTGAGATGTTGAGACAAGGCGCTTTCGCCCCGTTATGCAATAAGATTCATGCCTCGCCATTTCAGACCCATTACAATCCTGAGACCCACCCTATGCTTTTCTTGTATCCTTTAATAAGGCGAGCGGTACCTCGGAAGGGGGCCAAAACGATTAGGCCTCCAAGGGAGAGCACCAATTCCGACCTGGGACCTAAGTTATGTTTTGGAAAAACTCACCAACTTCGAGCCAGCTTCAACAGCAGATATAAAATTTTTATCCTGGAAAACAGCTCTACTCCTAGCAATAACCTCTGCAATCTGAGGAGTCTCTGAGAAGCATTAGCTTGGCTGTGGAGACATTTATCATTTTTCAGTGAGACAGGGGTTTCTCTGAGGGACAAACGGCCTACATTCAATGCCCTAAAAAATTGATTGGTGGTATCCAGTGTGGCCCTCAACCAAACCATTCACTTGCCTTACCTTTTATCTCCAAATCCACAGAACAAAGGGTGAGAAAAATTCTGCATTCTTTGGGCCGATGCGGGCAGCTTCATTTCTACGTGGACAGAACTAAAGCTTTCGGAAGAACTGCGAGGCAGCCTTTGTGTGTCTCATATGCTGCAGGATGCTGGAAAGAGCCATCTTAAAACAGACTATCTTCTAAATGGTGGGCTACCGTGCATCGTTTCTGCTATTTTCAACATGGCAAATCGGTTGCCCCTAAGGGCGATAGGCCTCATTCCACCAGAGCAGCAGCCGCCAAGCAGCCTTCCTCAGAGGGAGTACCAACCAAAGAGATATCTTGGAGGCTGCAATGGCGGGTTCAGTGCACACTTTCACAAGCACTACCACTTACTCAGGCTTTGCCGCCTGCAGTTCTGCAGGGCCTCATAGCCCCTCTCCTAATCCCTGGTAGCCCGGCCACCCATCCCTCCAGCTTTGGGGATTCCAACTTGAGTAATGACTGCAACAGTGAAACACTATGAACATAGTACGGTTATTGTACCACCACCATAGAAATGTAGATGTTAGTGTATTCGCTGTTGCAGTCAGGTTGCCCACCCACCATCCCCCCTTCTCTTTGCTGGGACTTTTCTGCATTTCTCTATCCTATACAACCTATTTGGTGTATTTGCTTGTAGGTAAAGGGAATGTTATTTTTGTGCATGTATTTTTATTGGCATATTTTTTCAGCCTACCAATTTGGGGGCACCTGACATCTGGGGCAAGAAAAACTGAGGAAAATAAGTTGCGTCCATGCATCTTTTTATACCCTAGGCGCACTGGCGTCAGGGGAAGAAGCGACAACAATAGCATGGACCTAGACTTTGGAATTTTGGCCGACTGAAGGTAGCCTGCCAGCAGGATAACCCAAGAGTAATGACTGCAACAATGAATACACTCTAACATCTACCTTTATGGTAGGTACACAACTGTACTTTTCCAGTGTGTCTCTTAACCAAGCTGTTCATCTGCCAACCTTTTATCCAAATCCGCAGAACAAGGAGGAGAGAATTCTGTATTCCTTGGACGTACACAGACCGCTAAGATTCTGCTTGAGCAGGACTAAAGCTCTAAGAAAAACTGAGCAAATACTAGTGAGAGATGCTGCAGTATCAGAAGGAAAGACTATTTCAAAGTGGGTAAGCCACTGCATTTGTTTCTGCTACTTACACCATGGCAAACCTGTGCCCAAGGGCATTTAAGTCTCATTCTACCAGAGCTGCAGCTACATCAGCAGCCTTTCTCAGAGGAGTACCAACCAAAGACATTCTAGATGCTGCTACTTGGAGTTCCTCAGTTCACGCAGCACAAAGAGCATTATTATTTGCCTCTCTACTCCAGGGCAGGCTTTGCCACTGCAGCTCTGCAGGGCCTTATAGCCGCACCTAATGCTGTTTAGCTCCAGCCTCCCATCCATAGCTTTGGGATTCTACCCAAATGTAATGACTGCAACAGTGAAACACTAAGAACATAGTACAGTTGTGTACACTTACCATAAATGTAGATGTTAGAGTGTATTCACTGTTGCAGTTCAGTTACCTCCCCATCCCCTTTCTTTGAGTTTTTCCTTCTCTATCTTCTACACCCTATGTGGTGTATTTGCTTGTAGATGAAGGAAATGTTTGTGCATTTTTTTTATCACACAAACTGCCCTAACCTCTTAACTGACATTTCTCCATTTTGTTTTATTATAAGTTCAGTAAGAAAAATAACAAAATATTTAGATATATTTATGGTATGTATATTGTAACAGCAAATTTTGAATTATATATGTATAAGGTACTGAATGTTTGAATAAACTTCTTATATGCAGCAGAAGAATTGTATTCAAAAGAAGTTTCTGCATTTTGTATAGAGAGATATATTTGAATTATAAGAAAAATAAACAGATATGTTGTAACAAAAGTAAAAAGTTTTTTTAAACAAAGATTTTTTTTATAGAAAAAAATTTCTTAAACTCCTTTCTCAAAAAACATTAAACTGGTTTTGTTCTGCAATGTTCTGCTTCTAAGCCATATTTCTCTCACATCTCAAGAAGTCTGTAGGTATCCCTACAAGGAAACTCAAATAACCCAATAATCTCTTCTCTTTATTTTTCTCTATATTTCAAAACTTTTTTCTTTCAACATTTCAGAGTATCTTTTTTTCAATTTATTTTTTATTTTTAAATCTTTTCTTTTTTTTTCTTACAAAATTTTTTTTTTTTTAATCTATTTTCTTCTTTTTTTTTCTTCTCTTTTCTTTTGTTTCTACAAAAAAACCTATTTTCTAAAATATATATTTAACTTTGTATCTCTATTCTCTTTTACATTTTTTTAAAAATATTTTCTTTTAAAAAATTTAATTATTTTCTTATGTTCTTTTCTACTTTTCTCTTTTACTCATTTTACTCTTTTAAAATATGTTAATATTCTTACATATAAATTCTTTTTTCAATATTTTCATTATTTATTATTTCTTTTTAAATTTTTACAAAAAATATTCTAAAATACAAAAAAAAACTTTTTATTTTTCTATTAAAATACATAAATAATACTTTTTTTCAAAAATTCTTTTTTCTTTATATTTACAAAATATTCATATTTAAAATATTAAAATATTTCTTTTTATATTTTTTTCTTACTATATAAATTTTTTTTTTTTTTTTTCTTTATTTACTAAAATTGCATAGAAAAACTAAATTAAAAAATTTATTTTTTATGTAAAAACACTTTCACATATTAAATTTCCTTTCCTTTCACAATAAAAATTATGATACTTGACAGTGAAAAATGTTTATAAATTTTTCCAAATAATACTTTGTTTGGATTTATATATTATTTTTTGTATTTCTTTTTTTCACAGCTCTCTAAAATTTTTATTAACATACACCTTATATTACACTATTTTTTTGCAAAGTTTTATGTTGTTAAGCTCCTTTTCTTTTTTTATTTTTTTAAATTTTCATATTGTTTTTTTCTATTTTTTTATTTCTTTTTTTCATTTATTTATTTTTTTCTTTTTCTTTTACATTTTTCTTCTGTTTTCATTTGATTAAATTGTTTATTTAATGTAAAATTTTACTTTTTTTTAACTATATATACAAATATTTTTAATTTAAATTAATATAATATTTTTTAATTTATTATTTTAAATATTTTTTTTTTTTTTATTTTTTCACCTTTTTTTATCACTTATATCCTAAATTTACCCTATTTTTTCTTAATTATATTATACATTTTTACACACCCTTTTTTTAAAACTTTAAATTAAACATATTTTATTTATTTATTTTTTTTGCCACACTTTTATGTATTTTAAAAATTAACATTTATTAAAAATTATTATTTTCTCATCTCTTAAATAAAAAAATTATTATATTTTTCTTTATAAAAAAAAAAAATATTAAAAAAAATTATTTTTTTTTCCCTTTTTTTTTTTTCATTTTCTTCTATTATCTATCTTATATATTCTCTCCTATTTATATTTTTTAAATTTACTTAAAATAAATTATTTACTCCCTTTTATTTCCCTATTATATATATTCTTTTATATTTAATATTTTTTTAACTATTTTGCTAAAATAAACTATTTTTCTTATTTTTTCATTTTTTCTTTAATAACTTTTATTTTTTTTACAAAAAAAGCCATTTTAATAATTTCTGTTGTTGGCATATACATTTTCTCTTATTTATACATATTTACATATAACACCTTTTGTTGTTGACAAATTTATACAATTTTTTCCTAATTAAATGGTTGTCTGTGTTGACATAAAGTTGTTCAGATATATAAAGCAGGCCAAAGTTTTGTTGCATATAACATGCTCAAAAGTTGATTTTATGCTGCTATTCTTGCTATTGGCTCAAAATCAAACTATATGTGCTCTCTATCTTTTATGTATTCTTTAATGGAATTGCAGTACAACAAATATTTTCTTTCTTAAAAAACTTTTTATTTTTAACAAAAAAAAAACATAAAAAAATTTCTTTTACAAACATAAAACTAACTTTTTCTAACAAATTTCTATCTTTTTCTTTCTTATTTATTTTTCACTAAAATTTCTTTTATTTCTTTATTTCACAAAAATTCCTATAAAAATATACTTTTACACTCTTTTTTCACTCCTGTTCAGCTGAGAATTTTTTACAAAAAATTATTTTTAAAAAATTTTACAAAAAAAATTTTTTTCTTTTTATATTTTACACAATATTTTTTCTTTCATATCTTTAAATCTTCTATTCAATATTTTTAACAAACTTTTCTCTTTATTTTTTTTATTATTTCACAAACTTACCCTATATATATTTTTTTTTCCACCTACAATATTCAAAAATAAAAATTATTTTTTTTATATATGCTTATGGATTAAACTCTTTTGTTGTACAAAAACACCTCACTTCACTATCTCTTTTTATATAACAACTTTTTGTATTTTGTATATATATGTATATATTGTAATTGTTAGAAACATTTTCTATCTAAATCTTCTATATATCTTCAAGAATTGAAAATACATATATGTTAAACATATTAAAACTTTTAATTTTTTTTTTCTCCCCCTATTTTATATATAAAAATATATACAATATATATATATAAGTCATTTTTTTGCCATTCCCAATAAAAAGCACACTAATTTGCAGGAACTTTTAAAATTATGCCACACCACATATTCTAGCCAATGTGTATACATATAGTTGAAACAGTGTATTATATCCTATATTTTTTTCTTTTTCTTAAATAAATATTCTTTAAACAAATATATAAAAAAAAAAATTTATACTATAAAGATTATTAAATATACAAAAAAAAAATTTTTAAAATTTTTAACTCTTCTTCTTTTCAATTTTATCTTCTTTTTCCTTCTTTACATTCTTTTCCTTCTTTTTCTAACATATATATAAAATTTTATTTATATTACTTCTAATTAACAAATAAATACATAAATTTAAAAAAAATCTAAAAACAACTTTTTCTTTAATACTTATTTTTTATTTACATATAATTTATAAAAAAAATTTTTATTAAAAAACATATTTTCAAAAAAAAATAAGAAGACAGAATTTTTTTCAATTTTCTTTTAAAAATTTAATGTATTACAAAATTATTTCAAAAAATTAAACATATTTTTTGAATTCAACATTTTTTTTTCTATATGTATATTTTTTTAAATATTCTTTTATTTTTTTACTTTATAAAATTTCTGTAAAATTAAAACAGTATTCATATGCATTGTATAATTTCCCACAAAGGTGTTGTTGTAATATAACAATAAATACAATAAAAACTTAAAATTTAAATTACAAAACTTTTTTCTTCTTATTCTATACCTATTTCTCTTCTATTAATTTACTTCTAAAAAAAAATTATTGGATATTTGTTTTACTATAATTTACATTAAACTATATTTAATTCTTTGTATACAATATATATATATTTTTTACACACTGAGTTTGTGTATTTTTTTTTCCCCTCTCTTTATTCTACAAAGTTATTGTTTTTATAAAACACCCTTTTATATATATATGTGTATATGTGTGTGTGCATATATATGTATATATATATATATATATATGTATATATATATATACATGTTATATATGTGTGTGTGTGTGTGTATGTAATGTATATATATATATATATATATATATATATATATATATATATATATATATATACATACACACACACTTTTTTTTTTTTTTTTTAATTTTTGCTACCTTTTTGGGGGCATTTGACATCTGGGGCAAGAAAAACTAAAGAAAATGGCATCGGCTGCTTGTTTTATACCCCTGATGACCTGACGTCATGGAAGAGTTGACGGCAACCGACGCAGGATCCAAGACTTTGGAATTCAAGCCGACTGAGGGTAACCTGCCATCAGATTTCCCAAATGTAATGACTGCAACAGTGAATACACCCTAACTACATTTATAGTAAGTGTACACAACTGTACTTTCCTGCGAGAGCTAACAATTTAGGGCCCCCGAGGAGAGCTCACACCCCTGCCTGAGACCTTAACTTTGTACTGGATAAGCTTGCGCTTCCCCCTTTTGAACCTGCTGCTACAGCAGTGTTAAAATTCCTCTCTTGGAAAACAGCCTTACCTCTAGCCATCACTTTAGCAAGAAGTGTCTGAGCTACAAGCACTAATGGCGATGGAACCCTTCATTATTTTCCATGCTGACAGGGTCTCCCTCAGGACTAACCCCTTTATGCCCAAAGTGGTATCCAGTGTGGCTTTAAACCAATCCATCCGTTTACCAACCTTTTTCCCTAATCCTCAGAATAAAGGAGAGGATTCTGCACTCATTGGACGTGCACAGACAGCTCAGGTTCTACCTTGACAGGACTAAGCCTTTCAGAAAAGACGTTAGGTCGTCAGTTTTTTCAAATCCGGCAGCCGACACCATTACTCAAGTCTTTCTTGCCAAGGAGCCCGAAGCAGTTGGCACGAGTGCCATTCGGCAGCTACCTGAGTTTTTATTTCCAAGTTGAAGTCTTCTAAAGCTATGTACCCCATGTCAGAAAAAGTTAATGGTCTCACCTGTAGAAAGCAAATACCACGCCAAGACTTCCATTCTTACTGCGTCACCTGTTTAGGCCCAGACCGTAACGTCCCTTGCTGTCGCTTTTGTGCTTAGTTCAACGCTAGAACTGTACGTCATTTGGCCCTTATGGTAGCTAAATATTTTTGTGCTCAGTCATCTTATTCCGATATGGCTTCGGTAAGCCATTTGGCCACTGATCTGAAAAAAAGGGTAGACAGATAAGACTGCACAGGTCCAAAACTGCTGACTACGCTTCTGTTAAGCTAGTCATCAGTTCTTTAGTCCACAGTGAGTTGCTTTTGCAGCCCCTGATGCCTGCTTCTGTGGATTTGCAGGCTGCTACGGAGATCCTTTTGGAGTCTGGTGTACAGCGACACTCTTCAACTAAGGATCCTGATGTCTACCTTGGATGGGTCTGGAGCCGCTGAGCAGGCACTGGCTTCTGAGGAAGTTCTTCACACTACCGCTATTCGACACAGACTTTTTACGTCTTCAGTTCTTTATAAAACTACCGAGTTTCTAAGGCCAGGGTACGAACTATGCCTAAAAAAAAATGACCCAAGCTCAGGCACCTGCTTCCATGCCTCTGTCTCAAATGCTTAAAATGGCGGAAGACCTTATTATGCTTATTAGGGGAAGCCAGGCTAACCCTTCCAAAAGAAAGAGACTTGCCCCCAGTAGTTTTATCTGAACAGGAGTCTGACTCTGTGGTTTCTGAATATGAAGACATTCAACCCCTCTCTGCTTATGAGGATGCTGATGCACAGGAATCAATTTCCTCTGCCTCTCCTCCTGAGGATTTCATTTGGTGAAACCCTTCATACTTTTAAGGTAGCATTTCCAATGGGAATGTCAGGGCTATCCTCAGTCAAAAAAGAGACTCGGAGAATTCTTTTCCAGCACAACAGACCTTTTAGCCATTCCTCCTGTCCTGGATGTGGATGTTTTTATGGAATCCAGTTTTGACTGCTGACACCCTTCCTCCTGCTCCCAGGAAACTTGACAGGTACTACAGAGTCCCTGACTCTCTCTCTCTCAAATTAATTTTCAAAAATCCTACTGCTGACCCAGAGGTCATCTCCCAAGGACCAAAAGGAATTAAAGCAACCTCAGCTTAAGAATCCCACACATTCAGACAGGGATTCCCGAGCTTTAGACAGATGAAGTAAAAAAAGTATACACATCTGCAACTCTTGCTGTTTGAGCACTAAATTGTCAGTTCCACATGCTGAAATATCAGCAGCATACCATGAACTCCTCAAACAAAAAATATCGTCCTTTCTTGCTTGTACAGAAAATAAAGAATTACAAGAGCTTATGCTTTCTGCAAGCCTACTAAGCACACCTTGCAATGTGGCTTTGACGCCCTAGAAGCATCTTGCACAGCAGCAGTCACTGGTTCTGTCCTTAGAAGGCATGCTTGGCTTAAGGAACAGACCTTGCCAGACAATGTCAAATCAAAATTATTGGATGCACCATTGGACAAAGAATTTGTTTGGCACCAAGGCAGAAGAGGTCTTAAAGATGGAAGAAAAAGCTAAATCTATGCAGCCAGACTTTTTACAGGTCCAGCCTCCGAGGTTCAGTAGGCATTGCCCCTCCAAGCACTGGTCCTTTCCAGCCCCTTCCAGGCTAACTCAGCCCAGACCCTAGGGAAGCAGACCCCCCCCCCCACCCCCAGACAGCAGTCCCAGGGAATGCAGAGATCTAAGCAATGGAGTTCCTCCACTTCAAAAACAAGGAGTGCTAAGCTACTTCCTTATGGTAAGAACTCGCAATGACTTTGCAACCTCCACCCCTTACCTCTGCCCACCTGCTTGTGCCCCTATGAGGAAAACTTTCCTTCCATGCAAACAACTGGGCCTCTATTACCAACAACTGTTGGGTCCTCACCATAGTGTCCCAAGAATACTAATTTTATTTCCCCACTCTGCCAACCCCAAAAGGGTTCTCAGATCTTCCTCCAAACCACTGGGCAGAGGCCAAAAAGTATAAGTCCTTTCCGTGCTCTCTCAGGGCAATACAGCATGTTCCTGCAGACCAGATAGGCAAAGGTTTCTATTCCAGACTCTTCCTGGTACCTAGAAAAGAGGCCACTTGGCACCCAATCATTGATCTATCCATTCTGAACACCTTTCTGGTGAAAATTCAAAATGTGTACCATCCAGCAGCTTATTCCTATGCTTTCCAATGATGCTTGGTTAGCCACCCTAGGCCTAAGAGGCCTACCTGCACATCCCAATCAGGGAATCTTGCAGGAAATAGCTACGATGTTCTTAGTGTTTCACTGTTGCAGTCATCACATTTGGGTTATCTGCTTGCAGTAGCCCTCAGTCAGCTTGATTATCAAAGTCTTGGGTGCTGCATCGGTTGCTGTCTCATCTTCCATGATGTCAGGTAGTCAGTGGTATAAAGCATGCAACCAACGCCATATCAGTCTTTCTTGCCTTGCGATGCCTGAAGCAGAAGCAGTTCGCAAGTGTTGGTCGGCCGACTCCTGAAATTTTCGTTTTCGAGTTTCAGAACCAAAGTCTTCAACTAAGTTAAGTACCCAGTTGGGGAAACTTTTTCTTGCTCTAAACCGATGTCCATAAAAGTTAACAATTGTATTTCTTGTGGAAAGCAAATACCTCAAATATCATTCGTACTGCATTCCTTGCTTGGGCCCGGACCCCAACGGACCTCGCTGTCGGTTTTGTGCCTTATTCAAACCTCGGAACTATTCATAGTCTGTTCATTTACGCTTCTAAGTATTTTGGTACTCTGTTCAATTATCCAGAAATGGCTTCGGTAAGCCAACAGACTGTCCACATTCCGAAAAAAAACGCAAAGATAAAGACAGACCGCATAGGTCCAAAGCTGCTGACTACGCTTCTAAGCTAGTCGCCAGTTCGCCGGTTCTCAGTGAGCTGCTTTTGCAGCCCCTGATGCCTGCTACTTCAGATTCGCAGGCCTCCACTGAGACCCATTCGGAGTCCAGTATGCCGCGAGATGCTTCCTCGACTGTGAAATCTGCAGATGTCTCTACCTTGGATTGGTCTGGAGACGCTGTGCAGGCACTGGCTGAGTGTGTATTCAGGCCTACTGACTTGCATATTAAACCGACGCCATCTTTTTCAAGGCCTAAAACTTGATCCATGCCTAGAAAACAGATGCCCAGATTGCATGGTCAGGCCCCTATGCCTAAAAAACAAATAAGAATGGATGAAGACCTTATTACTCTAATCGGGGGAAGCCACCCTTCGCCCTCTGAGACCTAGGACTGATTTTCTTTCTGATTTTTCTGATCAGGACTCTGAAATTTCTGTTTCCACTGACGAGGATTTACCCTTATCTACCTGTGAGGATTCTGATGCAGTTGACTCCATTCCCTTTGCTTCCCCTCCAGAGGATTTCTCTTTTGGTGAAACCTTGCATACTCTTAGGGAGCATTTTTGCTGGGAAAGCCAGAATTACTGACTACAAGAAGAAGCTTGGGGATTTCTTACTCCTGCCCCAACACAGGCCTCTAGCTATAACTCCTGTACTGGACATTGTTGATGCCTTTTCGGAATCTAGCCTGGCCCCTGACTCTCTACCTCCTGCTCCCAGAAAACCTGGTAGGTATTACAGGGTTCCTGACTCAAGTTCCTTTTTAAAAATCCTACTGCAGATCCTGAGACCATTTCACAGGGACCAAAGGGCATTAAGGCCAGTACTGTCAAAAATCCTACTCCCTCTGATAGAAATTCCAGGGCGCTGGATAGATGGGGTAAGAAGGTATACACTTCTGCAACCTTGGCCATTAGGGCCGTAAACTGCCAGTTTCATATGTTAAAGTATCAGCAGCATATTATTGGATTGCTTCAACAGACAATTATGTTGATTCCTGATTGTGCTGAAAATAAAGATTTACAGGATTTAATACATTCTGCTGAACAAGTTGGAAAACATACTTTGCAATGTGGATGTTCATAGTGTTTCACTGTTGCAGCCATTACAGTTGGGTTATCCTGCTGGCAGGCTACCTGCAGTCGGTCTGAGATCCAAAGTCTAGGTCCGGCGTTGCCGTCACCTCCTCCCTGACGTCAGTGCACCAGGGGTATAAAAGATGCAGCCAACGCCATTTTCTTCAGTCTTTATTGCCGCACGGTGCCCAAAGCAAAAGCAGTTCGCAAGTGCCGGTCGGCCGACTCCTGAGATTTTCAAATTAGAATTTCAGATCCGAAGTCTTCATTAAAGCTACGTACCCCGTTGGGGAAACTTTTTTCTTGCTCCAGGCAGATGTCAGAAAAAGTTAATTGTATTACTTGTGGGAAGCAAATAACTCGTAAGGATTTTCATTCTTACTGTCTTCCTTGCCTAGGCCCTGACCACAACTTTGCTAGTTGTCGGTTTTGTGCTAGATTTTACCAACGCACTATTAAGCGTTGCTACAATTTTGCATTTCATTATTTTGGCAGAAGATTTAACTATCTAATGCAGTCTGAGCAACCGACTACCTGAGTTTATAAAAAACGCAAAGAAAAGGACAGGCACCCGAGGTCCAAAACAGAGTAGGCTTCTGCTAGGCCTGTCGCTGGTTCGCCGGTTCTCAGGCACTTTCGCAGCCCCTGACTCCCGCTACCTCAGAGGTACAGGCCGCTTCTGACTCCCACATGGAGCTGACTAGGCCGCTGGAAACTCAAGGTATTGGACACTCGGAAACTATTCCCTCAGATGTGTCCGGAGCCGCTGAGCAGGCATAGACTTCTGAGGGTGTTTTCAGGCCTACACAGTTATATGTGAAACCAACTTCAGCTTCAAAGGCAAAGGCTAAAGCAGCTCTAAAGACAAAAGTACAGCATTCTCCTGGACAGGCCTCCATGCCTAAAAGACAGATGCTTAAAATAGCCTAATACCTAATTACTTTGATCAGAGGTTCCCATTCCCCTCCTGATAAGAGGCCTAGGCAAGAGATGGAATATGCATCTTCAGATCAGGTTTACATTTTCTCCGATTCCTCTTCCGGCCAGGAATATTCTCTTCCTCCCTATGAGGATTCTGATGAAGAATCTATTCCTTCAGCCTCTCCTCCTGAGGATTTTTCTTTTGGGGTAACCCTGCATACTATGAGGGAGCATTTCCACTGGGAGAGCCAAGATTACTCAGAATCCAAGAAAAGTCTCAGAGACTTCCTTTTATTACCTTAGCACAGGCCCCTTGCTATCCCTCCTGTTTTAGACTTTGTAGATGTATTTACAGAGTCCGCACAGTCTCCTGACTGTCACCAGCTCCTGTTAAGCCAGACAGATACTACAGGGTTCCTGATTCACATAAATTTCTTTATAAAAACCCTGCTGCAGACCCAGAAACTATCTCTCAGGGTCCCAAAGGGTCAAGGCGTCCACTGCAAAAAACCCTATACCCTCTGATAGGGATTCAAGGGCCCTGGACAGATTGGGGGAAAAAGATTTATACTTCTGCTACCTTGTCTGTAAGAGCTTTAAATTGTCAATTCCATATGCTTAAATATCGGCAATATCTAATGTCACTGCTTAAATAAAAAATGTTGACAATTTCAGAATGTGCAGAAAACAAAGAAATGCAGGATTTATTGCATGCTGATGAACAAGTAGGAAGGCATACTTTGCAATGTGGTTTTGATTCTCTAGAGGCCTCTTGCAGGGCCGCTGTTACAGGTTCTGTCATTAGAAGACATGCATGGTTAAAAGAACAGAATCTGCCTGATCATGTTAAAGCAAAATTATTAGATGCTCCACTACAGCATGATACCTTGTTTGGTGTTAAAGCAGAAGATTTTGGTTTTGAAGAAAATGGAGGACAAAGCTAAATCTATGCAAACAGTCAAGGATTTCTTACAGGTACAGCCTCCCAGATTTTGCAGGAACTGGCCTGCAAAGAATTGGTCCTTTCCAGTGTCAGGCCACAAAGAGGTAGATACAGACGCCCCAGAGGCAGATCACAGCCCCAAGGCTCATACAGGCCTAAACAATGGGGTGCTTCAAACTCCAAAAGTGGAGAAGAAAAATCACAGCCATACAGGAAAAATCACAGCCATACAGGAAACACTCAATGACTTCCCCTGCCAGCACCAAGCACTTATCTTCTGGCAGCTCCTTTGGGGGGAAAACTAGCACTTTTTGCTCAAAATTGACACGTGATCATTCAGGACAAATTGGTCTTAAATATCGTATCCCAGGGCTACAGGTTCCACTTTCACACCCTGCCAAGGCCAAATGGCATGCCAGACCTGCCATGCAATCAATGGGCGGAGGCATAAAAACTGGTTTCATCCCTCATGGGCATGAGGGCCATTCAGCAAGTACCACAGCAAGAGCAGGGACGGGGATTTTACTCAAGGCTATTCTTGGTGCCCAGAAAGGACAAAACCTGGAAGACCAATACTGGGCCTGTCTATCCTGAACACATTCCTGGACATTCCAAAATTCAAAATGTTAACTTTGCAGCAGCTTCTGCCCTTGCTGGGCAAGAAGGCTTGGCTTGTGACTTCAGACCTAAAAGAGACATACCTGCATGTCCCAATCAGACAATCATGCAGAAGATACCTCAGATTTATAGCTGGCTCAATGCATTTACCAATTCTCTGCACTGCCCTTTGGCTTATCTACTGCACCCAGGGTCTTCAAGTGCCTGGCACCAGTAATTGCTTTTTTGCAGACAGAAGAATTCAAATATATCCTTAATTGGACGACTGCCTTATTCAAGCAGAGAACAAGGACACTCTACTACAGCATCCGGCGTTTGTAAAAACATTACTAGCAGGCATAGGGTACACAGTAAATGAAAAATCAACTCATGCCCTCTCAAGAGATAATATTCCTGGGTGCAAGCTTAAATACATCTGCCCAGATGGCTTATCTCACGCCAGACAAACTCTGACAACTGACTACTTATTTCAAAATGTTGGCAACAAAGACCCAGTTATCTGCAAGAAAAATTTTGCAGGCTTTGGGCTTCATGGCATCCGGCATTCTGCTAATTCCATATGCAAGACTGCATATGAGAACTTCAATGGTATCTAAAAAGTGTTTGGACTCAACATTGCCACAGCCTGGAAACAATAATTACCCTCATTCCCTGCCTGCAACAGGAGTTTCGATGGTGGGCAAAAGCCCGTCACCGCAACACGGGACAGCCATTCACCTTACCCACAGCCAGGCAGACATTGACAACAGATGCATCAGATTATGCCTGGGGGCACATATGGCAGGAAGATGTATTCAGGGTACATGGTCCGCAAGTCAAATGCATCTACATAGCAATCAAAAAGAGATGCTAGCAGTTCAAAATGCCCTGACAGCCTTCAAGGATCTACTTCATCCAAGAAAGCTACTGGTAAAGACTGACAATACCACAGTCATGTGGTGCATAAACAAGCAAGGGGGCACACATTCCTATCCCCTCTGCAGACTAGCCATGAACTTGTGGGACACGGCATTAACTTACCAAGTATATCTGCAAACACAATTCCTGTCAGGAAGGATAAATACTCTGGCAGACGAACTAAGCAGAAACCTAATGGATCCCCACAAGTGGAAATTGGACCCACAAGTCTTCAACATAAGGAACTGGGGATGCCCGGACATGGACCTATTTGCCTCTCCTCACAATTGCCAACTACAAAGATTCTGCACAAGGACCTATCACAAGCAAGCATGGAAAGTGGATGCTCTTTCAGCTGGAAAAACCTAACCGTATATGCCTTTCCTCCTCTGCCTCTCCTCCCCAAGGTACTCCTCAAGGTCAGATGAGAAGCCAAAAATGATCGATTGCCCCAGACTGGCCCCGCTAGCACTGGTACCCAATCTTAAAGAGCTTGTCCCAATGCCCAGCTTGGACACTACCTCAAATTCCTCGCTTATTGACTCAACAAGACAGTCAGATACTGCACAGACAACTCAGGACTCTAAACCTGGCGGCATGGCAGATAATGTAGCCATTCAAGATGCACCTCTTTCTAAAGCAGTTATGGATGTTATTTTGGAGGCCAGGAGGCCTAGCACCAGAAAATCTTATGCAGAAAAATGGAAAGATTCTGTGCTTGGAACCAGGCACAAGGTATTGACACGATTGTTCCAAATATTCCTCAGATTTTGCAATATTTAACGGAGATGCTGGATAAAGGCCTTTCCTTTTCATCCATTAAAATTCATGCCTCTGCCATTTCAGCTCATTACAATACAGAACCACCTATTTTTTCTCATCCACTACTAAGGTAGTACCTCAGAGGGGCCAAAAACAACACCCCCCAAGGAGAGCACCAATACCTGCATGGGACCTCAACTATGTCTTGGAAAAACTTACACTGCCTCCCTTTGAGCCAGCCTCTGCAGCTGATATAAAATTCTTATCCTGGAAAACCGCTCTGCTCCTAGCAATAACCTCCGCTAGACGAGTCTGAGTTACAGGCACTCATGGCTGTGGAACCTTTTGTCATCTTCCATCCTGACAGGGTTTCTCTGAGGACAAACCCTACATTTATGCCCAAGGTAAGTGACCAGTGTGGCCCTTAACCAAACAGTTCACTTGCCTACCTTTAACCCAAACCCACAGAATAAGGGTGAGAGACTTCTGCATTCTTTGGATATTCACAGACAGCTACGCTTCTACTTGGACAGAACCAAAGCTTTCAGAAAGACTCCACTTCTAGTAGCATGTGCTGCAGGATCACAAGGAAAGCCTGTCTCGAAGCAGACTATTTCAAAGTGGATATGCCACTGCATTTGTTTCTGCTATTCACAGCATGGCAAATCAGTGCCCAAGGGCGTTAGGCCACATTCCACCAGAGCAGCAGCCACTTCAGCAGCCTTCCTCAGAGGAGTACCAACCAAAGACACCTTCCTCAGAGGAGTACCAACCAAAGACATCTTGGAGGCTGCAACTTGGATTTCAGTGCATACCTTTACAAAGCACCATCACTTACCTCTCTATTCTAAATCCAGGGCAGGCTTTGCCACTGCAGTTCTGTAGGGCCCGATAGCCTCTCCTAATCCTATTTAGCAACAGCCTCCCAACCATAGCTTTGGGATTCAACCCAATTGTAATGACTGCAACAGTGAAACACTATGAACATAGCACAGTTGTATACCTACCATAAATGTTGATGTTTGAGTGTACTCATTTTTGCAGTCCAGGTTACCCTCCCTCCATCCCCCTTTTCCTTGCTGGGACTTATCTGTACTTCTCTATTCTATACAACCTATGTGGTGTATTTGCTTGTAGATGAAGGTTTGGTTATGCATGCTTTTTGGCATTAGCGAGCCTACTATTTTAGGGGCACCTGACATCTGGGGCAAGAAAAACTGAAGAAAATGACGTCTGCTGCATCTTTTATACCCCCTGGCGTACTGACTTCATGGAGGAGGCGACAGCAACCGACGCCAGACCTAGACTTTGGAACTCAGGCAGACTGCAGGTAGCCTGCCAGCAGGATAACCCAATTGTAATGACTGCAACAGTGAATACACTCTAACATTTACATTTATGGTAGGTACACAACTCTACTTTTTGATTCATTAGAGGCATCTTGCAGGGCTGCTGTCGCTGGGTCTGCACTTAGAAGGCATGCTTGGCTTAAGGAGCAATCTTTGCCAGATGATAAGGCTAAATGCTGGATGCTCCATTAAACCAAGACTGCCTGTTTGGCAACAAAGCAGTAGTAGTACTTAAAAAGATGGAGGAAAAAGCTAAATCTATGCAAATTGTTAAAGATTTCCTGCAAGTACAGCCTCCCAGGTTTAGTAGGCCGTGGCCCTCTAAGAATTGGTCCTTTCCTGCCTCTTCCAGGCCTTCTCAGTTCAAACTCAGGCTGCAGTCCCAAGGGACTCCCAGGACTAAGCAGTGGGGGAGCTTCCCACTTCCAAAGCAGGAAGTAGTAAGACCCCCCCCCCAATGGTAAACTGTCTCAATGACCTGCTCAACTGACTGTTCCTTTATGGGGCAAGATTGCCCTGCAGGTAAAAAATTGGAAACTCATTACCCAGGACAAATGGGTTTTAAATATAGTTTCCAAAGGGTACAGATTCCACTTCCACTCCTTACCAACCCCCAAATCAGTGGGCAGAGGCTCAAAAGCAAGTTCTCTCTCTCTCTCTTTTAAGCATCAGGGCTATTCTTCCTGTCCCAGAAGAAGAATGGGGACAAGGTTTCTACTCAGTTTTTCTGGTTCCCAGAAAAGACTTCCTGTGTCCTGTCCTGGACTTGTCTATCCTGAACACATTTTTGATCCCAAAATTCAAGATGCTAACTCATCAGCTGCTTCCTATGCTAGGCAACGATGCCTGGTTGGCAACACTGGATTTAAAGGAAGCCTACCTACACATCCCAATAAGGGAGTCTTGCAGAAGATACCTACGCTTCAAAGCAGGCTACATACACTATCAGATGTTCTTCGTGTTTCAATGTTGCAGTCATTACTTTTGTGTTATCTGCTTGCATGTAGCCCTCAGTCGGCTTGATTAACAAAGTCTTGAGTCCTGCGTCGGTTGCTGTCCCTTCCATGACGTCAGGTCATCAGCGGTCTAAAACATGCAGCCGACGCCATTACATCAGTCTTTCTTGCTGTGCGGTGCCCGAAGCAGAAGCAGTTCGCAACTGCCAGTCGACAGACTCCTAAAATTTTCATTTTCGAGTTTCAGAACAGACGTCTTCAACTAAAGATAAGTACCCCGTTGGGGAAACTTTTTTTTTTTTTTTTTTGCTCCTTACAGGTGTCAGTAAAATTTAATAATTGCATTACTTGTGGAAAGCAAATGCCTCAAAGATTTTCATTCTGAACTGTATTCCTTGCCTAGGCCCTGACCACGACGTACCTTGCTGTCGGTTTTGTGCCTTATTTAATCAGCGCACTATCAGTCATATGTATATTTTCGCCTCTAAATATTTCGGTTCTCTGTTTAATTATCCAGAAATGTCGATTGGCCATCAGACTACCAGGATTTTGAAAAAATGCAACGATAGACAGGCGCCGAGGTCCAAAACTGCCGACGACACTTCTAAGCCAGTTGCCGGTATTCGGTGAGGTGCTTTCGCAGCCCCTGAAACCCTGTTATCTGATTCGCAGGCCTCTACTGAGACCCATTCGGAGTCTGGCACGCCGCGAGATGCTTCAGCTATGGAACCCGCAGATGTCTCTACCTTGGATGGGTCCGGAGCCGCTGTGCTGGCACTGGCTTCTGAGGGTATGTTCAGGCCTACGGACTTGCATATTAAACAGATGCCTCCTTCTTTACTTAGGACCAAATCTCGAACCATGCCTAAAAAACGACACCCAAGCCACATGCTCAAGCCTCTATGCCTAAAAAACAAGAATGGCTGAAGATCTAAACTCTAAACAGGGGTAGCCAACCCCCCCCCCCTTCTAAGAGGCCTATGACTGAAGTTGATTATTAATGTTCTGATCAGGATTGTTTTTTGCTGATTCTTCTGATTATCTGGATTTGCCCTTATCTACTTAAGAAGATTCTTATGCAGAGGACTCCATTCCCTCTGCTTCCCCTCCCGAGGATTTTTCTTTTGGGGAAACCTTACATACTCCAAGGGAGCATTTCCACTGGGAAAGGCAGGATTTTTCTGATTTAAAGAGGCTTGGGGATTTCCTTCTCCTACCTCAGCATAGGCCTTTAGCTATTCCTCCTGTACTAGACAGTTGATGCTTTTTCAGAATCTAGTTTGGCCCCTGATTCCTTGCCTGCTGCTCCCAGAAAACCTGACAGATACTACAGGGTCCATGAGTCCCACAAGTTCCTGTTTAAAAATCCTATTGCAGATCCAGATTATTTCACAGGGGCCCAAGGGCATTAAGGCTTCTACTGCTAAAAATCCTACCCATAGACTCCAGGGCGCTGGATAGATGGGGTAAGAAGGTTTACACTTCTGCAACCTTGGCCATTAGAGCTTTAAGCTGCCAGTTTCATATGTTAAAGTATCAGCAACATGTTATTGGACTGCTTAAACAGAAAATGATGTTGCTTCCTGACTCTGTGGAAAATAATTACAGGATTTAATGCATTCTGCTGAACAAGTTGGAAAACATACTTTGCAATGTGGTTTTGATTCATTACAGGCCTCTTGCAGGGCTGCTGTTACTGGGTCTGTGCTCAGAAGGCTTGCTTGGCTTAAGGAGCAATTTTTGCTTGATCATGTTAAAGCTAAATTGTTGGATGCTCCCTTAAATGAGGACCGCCTGTTTGGCAACGAGGCTGAGGAAGTTCTTAAAGATGAGATAAAGCTAAATTTATGCAAACTATGAAAGATTTCTTAGTTCAGCCTCCTAGATTTAGTAGTCACCGGCCCTCTTAAGAATTGGTCCTTTCCAGCCCCTTCCAGGTCTTCTCAAGCCAAACCCAGACACAGCAAAAGCCCTAGGTTTCAGCCCCAGGGGACACAGAACTAAGCAGTGGGGGTCCTCCACTTCCAAATCTGGAAATAAGACTCCCCTCTATGGTAAACTGTCCCAGTGACTTACTTTTAAAATTTCCAAGCACTTATCAACTGACTGCCCCTTTGGGGGGAAAGATTGCTCTTCATGCAGAGAATTGGGAACTGCATTACCTAGGACAAATGGATTTTAAATAGTGCCCCAGGGATACAGGTTTCACCTCCACACGTTGCCAACACCAAGCAGGTGGCCAGACCTACTCCCAAATCACTGGGCAGAGGCCGAAAAACAAGTACTTTCTCTCATAAGCATGGGAGCTATTCAACTTGTACCAGAAGAGGAAAAGGGACAAGGTTTCTACTCTAGACTTTTCCTGGTACCCAGAAAAGACAATTCATGGCGTAATGTCCTGGACCTGGAGATTCCAAAATTCAAGATGCTGACTCTTCAACAATTACTTCCTATGCTAGGCAAGGATGCCTGCTTGGCAACACTAGAATTAAAGAAAGCATACCTGCACATCCCAATCAGGTAATCTTGCAGAAGATATGTACGCTTCAAAGCAGGCTACATACACTATCAGTTCTCTGCACTGCCCTTTGGCCTATCTACTGCGCCCAGGGTATTCAAAGTGCCTAGCTCCAGTTATTGCATTTTGCAGATAAATATTCAAATGTACCCATACCTGGATGATTGTCTAATTCATGCAGAAAGCCAGGACATACTGGCCTTTGTACAAAGGGTTCTGACTTGTCTAGAGTACACCATAAACGAAAAGAAATCACATCTGGTACCCTGTTGACAGATTATATTCCTTGGTGCAAGCTTGATTACAACTTCCCAGATGGCTTAACTCCCGCCAGAGAAACAAATTCATTTGACAACCTGCTTCAAACAAGTGGCCACAAAAACCCTGCTGTCTGCAAGACAAATACTGCAAGCCTTTCGGTTCATGGCCACCTGCATTCTTCTGATTCCATATGCAAGACTGCATATGAGGGAACTACAGTAGCATCTAAAAAGCCTATGGTGTCAACATTCTCAGGATCTAGAAGCAGTGATTCCTATCATACCTTGCATACGCCTAGAGTTCCTTTGGTGGGCAGAGGCCTGCCTCCAAAACAAGGGACTACCTTTCACACCACTCCCTGCCGCCCAAACCTAACAGACTCATCAGACTATGCATAGGGGGCTCACCTGGCAGGGAAGTGCATTCAGGGCAAATGGAACCCAAATCAAATCCACCTGCATATCAATCAAAAAAATGATAGCTGTGCAGAATGCTCTGACAGCCTTCAAGGACCACATTCTTCCAGGACAACTAATGATAAAGATGGACAACACCACTGTTATGTAGTACATAAGCAGAGGGGTACACATTCTTACCCCCTCTGCAGACTAGCCATGGCATTGTAGAACACAGCCTTGAGCTACCAAGTACACCTACAACCTCAATTCATGCCAGGAAAATTAAATACACTGGCAGATGGACTAAGCAGAAACCTCATGGACCCACACGAGTGGAAACTGGAACCAAGGAATTTCAACATGTTGACAAGCAAATGGGGGAGCCCAGATATAGACCTGTTTGCCTCTCCCCAAAATTACTAATTGGACAAATTTTGCACAAGAACTCCTCACAAACAAGCCTGGAAAGTGGATGCTCTGTCCTTCAGCTGGAAAAACCTATCAGTCTATGCTTTCCCCCCCCTCTGCCTCTGCTCTCCAAAGTACTACTAAAAATCAAACGGGACAAACCAAGGATGATTTTGATTGCTCCAGACTGGCCGCGCCAACACTGGTACCCCCTCCTGCACAGCGTCATGGTTAGCCCCATGGCATCTGCCTCAGACTACTTCCCTGATGATCTTCGTGTTTCACTGTTGCAGTCATTACATTTGGGTAATCCTGCTGGCAGGTTGCACTCAGTCGGCCTAAAGTTCTGGGTCCTGCATCGGCTGCTATCGCCCCTTTCCTGACGTCAGGTCATCAGGGGTATAAAAGATGCGGCAGACGCCATTTTCTTTAGTCTTTCTTGCTGCGCGGTGCCCAAAGCAGTTTGCAAGTGCTGGTCAGGTGACTCTTGAGATTTTTGTTAGCTTTATTGAAGACTTCGGATCTGAAACTCTAAGTACCCCGTTGGGGAAACTTTTTTCTTACTCCAGACCGATGTCAGAAAAAGTTAATAATTGTGTTTCTTGTGGAAAGCAAATACCTCATAAGGACTTCAATTCTTACTGTATTCTTTGCCTAGACTATGATCACAACGTTGCTGGTTGTTGGTTTTGTGCTAGATTTAACCCAACACACTTAAGCGTCTGTATGATTTTGCTTTAAACTATTTTGGACGCCGGTTTAATTATCCAGAAATGTCGTTTGATAGCCATCAGACTACTGGAGTTCACAAAAAACGCAAAGAAAAGGAGAGACAACCGAGGCCCAAAACTGACTAAGCTTCTCCCAAGCCAGTTGCCGGTGCGCCGGTTCTCAGTGAGGTGCTTTCGCAGCCCCTGACTCCTACTTTAGAGTCCCAGCCCGCTACCGACTCCCACGTGGAGTCGGCCATGCCGCTGGAAATTCAAGATATTGGAGACTCTGATACTATTCCTTCAGATGGGTCCGGAGCCGCTGAGCAGGCACTGGCTTCTGAGGGTGTATTCAGGCCTAAACATCTTTACATTAAGCCAACATCAGCTTCAAAGGCAGACTAAAACACCTTCTAATGCAAAGAAGCAAACTCGAGCCACGTGGACAGGCCTCTATGCCCAAAAAACAGATGCTCAAAATGGCCGAAGACTTAATTACGTTGATCAGGGGTTCCCATCCTCCTCCTGATAAGAGGCCTAGGCAAGAGACAGACTATGAATCTTCAGATCAGGTTTCTATTTCTTCTGATTCCTCTGCTGATCAGGAATATTCTCTTCCCCCTATGAGGATTCTGATGTGAAGAATATATACCTTCAGCTTCTCCTCCAGAGGACTATTCTTTTGGGGAAACCTTGCATACCATGAGGGAGCATTTCCACTGGGAGAGCCAAGATTTTTCAGAATCTAAAAAGAGGCTCAGGGATTTCCTTTTACTACCTCAACACAGGCCACTAGCCATCCCACCTGTGTTGGATATTGGTGTTTTCAGAGTCTAGTCTTAGCTCTGACTCCTTACCTCCTGCTCCTGTTAAGCCTGACAGATATTACAGGGTTCCTGACTCTCATAAATTCCTTTTTAAGATCCCTGCTGCAGACCCAAAAACTATTTCACAGGATCCCAAATGAGTTAAGGCCTTCGCTGCAAAAAACCCTACCCCCCCCGACCGATTTGTGGGCACTGGATAGATGGGGAAAAAAGGTTTACACAACTGCAACCTTGGCTATAAGGGCCTTAAACTGTCAGTTGTATATGCTCAAATATCAGCAACATGTCATGGCATCGCTTAAACAGAAAATGTTGTTAAACTCTGAATGTGCAGAAAACAAGGAAATGCAGGATTTACTGCATGCAGCTGAACAAGTTGGAAAGCATACTTTGCAATGTGGTTTTGATTCTTTGGAGGCCTCCTGCAGGGCCGCTGTTACCGGCTCTGTACTAAGGAGGCATGCTTGGTTAAAGAAACAAAATCTGCCTGATCATGTTAAAGTCAAATTATTTAATTGCACCTTTACAGCGTGATGCTTTGTTTGGTGTTAAGGCAGAAGAGGCGTTAAAGAAAATGAAGGACAAGGCTAAATCTATGCAAACGGTCAAAGATTTTTTTACAAGTACAGCCACCTAGGTTTAGTAGACACTGGCCAACAAAGAATTGGTCTTTTCCTGTGTCAGACCTCAAAGGGGCAGATCCAGATGCCCTAGAGGCAGATACCAGGCACAAGGTTCATACTGCTCAAAGCAATGGGGGGCTTCTACCTCCAAAGTTGGAGAAGGCAAATCACAACCATACAGGAAACGGTCCTAATGACTTCCCCCTGCCTTCACCAAGCACTTACCTCCTGGCAGCACCCTTAGGAGGAAAGTTAGCACTTTTTTCACAAAATTGGCACATAACCCAGGACAAATGGGTCCTAAATATCGTGTCACAAGGCTACAAGTTCCATTTCCATACCCTGCCAAAGGTAAACGGCTGGCCAGATCTGCCAAAAAATCAATGGGTAGAGGCAGAAAAACAAGTCTCATCACTCATGGACATGGGGGCCATTCAGCAAGTACCAGAGTAAGAGCAAGGACAAGGATTTTACTGAAGAATGTTCTTGGTACCCAGAAAGGACAAGGCCTGGTGGCCAATACTGGACCTATCTATTTTAAACACATTCCTGGATATACCAAAATTCAAGATGTTGACTTTGCAGCAGCTTCTACCCATGCTGGGCAAGAACGCTTGGCTTGTGACTTTAGACGTAAGAGGCATACCTGCATGTCCCAATCAGACAAATATGCAGAAGATACCTCAGATTCAAGGCTGGCTCAATGCATTACCAATTCTCTGCACTGCCCTTTGGCTTATCTACTGCACCCAGGGTCTTTACAAAGTGCCTGGCACCAGTAATTGCATTCTCCAGACAGAGGAATACAAATTATATCTTTACCGACTGTCTAATTCAGGCAGAGAGCAAGGACATTCTTCTACAGCATCTGGCGTTTGTGAAAAGACTTCTAACATGCCTAGGGTACACAGTCAACGAAAAGAAATCAAAACTAGTACCTTGTCAAGAGATAATCTTGGGTGCAAGCTTAAATACAACTGCCCAGATGCTTATCTCACACCAGACAAAGGCAACTGACTACCTATTTCAAAATGATGGCAAGAAAGGCCCAGTTATCTGCAAGAAAAATTCTGCAGGCTTTGGGCTTCATGGCATCCTACTAATTCCATATGCAAGACTGCATATGAGGAAACTTCAGTGGTACCTAAAATGTGTTTGGAACATTGCCACATCCTGGAAACTGATTAGTCTCATTCCCTGCCTGCAACAGAAGTTTCGATGGGTAAAGGCTTGTCACCAAAACAAGGGACAGCCATTCACATTACCCCCAGCCAGGCAGATACTAACAACAGATGCATCAGATTATGCCTGGGGGGCCCACATGGCAGGAAGATGCATTCAGGGTACATGAACCTCCAACCAAATGCATTTACATATCAATCAAAAAGAGATGCTAGCAGTTCAAAATGCCCTGACAGCCTTCAAGGACCTACTTCATCCGGGACAACACCACGGTCATGTGGTAAATAAACAAGCAGGGGGCACGCATTCTTACCCCCTTTGCAGACTAGCCATGACTTTGTGGGACACAGCATTAACTTACCAAGTAAATCTGCAGGCACAATTCCTGCCAGGAAGGAAAAATACTCTGGCAGACTAAGCAGAAACATCATGGATACCCTGGAGTGGCAGCTGGATCCACAAGTCTTCAGCGTGATAACAAGGAAATGGGGATGCCCGGACATAGATCTATTTGCCTCCCCTCACAACT
>NC_056725.1:1904042702-1904103406 GCF_019279795.1 Protopterus annectens
GTTTTGTTATATAAAATTTTAATTTTTGTATTTTTATTATAATATAATTTTTTGTATATATATAATTTTTTATTAAAGTGATTATGTATATGTTTTATTTTTAAAGTGTATGTTTTTATTTTATGTGTGTGTGTGTTTTATTAAAATATTTATTTTGTGTGTTTTTATATTTATTTTTATGTAAAATAAAATTTTAAAAATTTTATATGTATGTATAAAAATTTATTATACAAAATTTTATGATAATTTAATTATATATGTTTATATATTTATAATGTGATGTGTATATATGTTATTATATGTTAAAGTATATATTTTATATATGTGTTTATATATGTTTTGTTTTATGTTTATATATTTTTATGTGTATATATATGTATATTTTATAATATTTTTTATTTTTTAATTTTATTAATTTTTAAAATATAATTTTATATTTTGATGATATATATAATATTTTGGATTATTATATATATGTTGTTATATATATATATATTATGTGTTATGAAAATATAATTTTATACATTTTATATTGTATTTTATATGTTTTATATATTTTATATATATATTTTGTTTTTTTATGTTTTAATTTTTGTTTAAAACAAAATATAAAATATATATAAAATTTTGTTTTTGTGTATTTCATTATATATATATATTATATAATATATGTGTTTTTGTATAAAATGTGTATATATGTGTTATAATATATATGTTTATATAATAATATTATTACATATAATATATATAAAATGTGGTTCATATATATTTTGTGTGTTATATAAAAATCAAATATATTTTTACAATTTTATATATTGTGTTATATATTTTATTATTTGTATATATATATATATATAAAATTTTAATTTTTTATATATATACATATTTAATTATATTATTGATACATATAATTATATTAATGTGTGTATATTATATATAATATATATATTATAAAATATTATGTTTATATAATATTGTATATTAAAATATATAATATATACAATTTTATAACATTTTGTATGTATATAAAATATTTTTTATATAAACAAAAATTAAAATTTTATATATTTTTATATTATACAAAATTTTATTATACATATATATATAATGTATATATATATATATATTAAAATATATATATATTTTTTTATATGTTTTGTATATTTTATAAAATATTTTAATATATAATATATTTTGAAAATTATATATATGTAATATATAATTTTTTGTATAAAAATGTATATATGTTATATATATGTATATATGTTTTATATATATAATTTTATATAAAATGTATATAAAGTGTTGTTTTATAAAATTTTTATATAAAGTAAAGTTTTATATTATTAAAATATTATGTTTTGTATTATATATTATATATGTTAAAATTTTGTATATATTATATATGTTTTATTTATATAAAATTTTAAAATAATTTTATGTATAAAATATCAAAGTATATTAAAATTTTGTATATTATTATATTATTAATTATTATTATTATATTATTATATGTATGTTTTGTATTTTAAAATTATATGTATACATATTATTATTTTATTGCATATGTTTTTGTATTGTGCAAAATGTTTTTGTTTTATATGTATTTGTATAAATTTCAATGTTAAAGTATAATTTTGTATATTATGTATATGTAAAGTATGTTTTATATTATATATACATATTTTATTATATTTTTATTATGTTAAAGTAATAAAGTATATATTAGTGCATAATGTATATATATTATATTACATATTAATATATATATATTTATTATTATATATTCATATGTTTCATTTTATTATGTATATGATGTAATATATTAATATATATGTATAAAAATGTATATTAAACATTCATATACATACAAAGTATAATGTTATATAATTATTATGTTGTATTAAAAATTACATTATTATATGTATATATATTAAAATTAAAATATATAATTTTATATTTTTAAAATATTTATATATATATATGTATAAAATTTTATATTTTTATTTTTATGTTTTATATATATATGTTTAAAATATATGTATATTTTTATATATATATATGTTTTATTGTATATAATATTTTTATTTATTATATGTATTATATATATTAATATATATATATATAAAATATTTATACATATATATTTTTATATAATTTTAAAAATTTTTAAAATATTTTTATTATATATGATATTTTATATAATGTATATATATGTATATATTTTATATATAATATGTATATATATTTATTAAAATACATATATATATATATAAAATTTCATAATATATGTAAATAAAATTAAAATATATATCTATATTAAAATAGGGCAAATATTTTGGGACATATATTTTATTAAAATATAAAATATGTATAGAACAAACAATAGAAAAACATTTAATAAACATATATATTAATAATTATATATATAGCAAAAACATATATTAATATACTTTATATTATTATAAAATATTTATATATTATTAATCATAGTTTTAATTATACATATGTTGTTGATTAATTTTTATATACTTAAAATTTATATATATTTTATATAATTTATTATAATTTAATACTTTAATATTATTGTCCCCCTTTTATTTTTTTGTAAATGTATATAATAATTGTTAAAAATTTTTTCATATATATTATATATGTTATGAAAATTTTAAAGTATACATATATATATGTTTAATATATTATGATTTATGGTTTATGTTTAAAATATGTTGTTAATAATATAATATGTTTTAATTTTATGTATATATATTTTATATAATATGTATATGTATATATATATATTTTATATGTATATATATATATTATATGTATATATATATAAAAATTATATATATTTTATAAAATTTTATTAAAATATATATATGTATAAAATTTTATTTTTGTATATTTTATTATATATGTATATTTTATATTTTGTGTTTTTATATAAAATATATTGTATATTTTAAAATGTATATGTATATATTTTATGTAAAATTATAAAATATTTTATGTATATATTTATATATATATATATATGTATATATATAATTAAATTTTAATAAAATGTTTTTTAATAAATAAAAATATATAAAATAAATTAGAAAATTTTTTAATTATAAATTTAATGGGAAACCAAAAATATTATATTTTCATTATATTTATAAATTTTAATGGGAATATTCAAAACAGTAACAACCAAATCCCCTTTCCCCTCCTTTAATTAATCCCAAAACTAAATAAAAACATTTTTCCCCAAAATTTTTAATTATCCCCCAAAATTTGACATGGTCAACCAAAACCCAAATTTATTCCCCATTTTATTTCCCCTTTCACCAAACCCAATTTCTCAAAAATGGTTTTAAAGTCCATTTCCAAAAAAAAACAAAGCGTTTTTATATTCCCCAAAAACCCTTTAGATTTTATATCATACTATGGGTATTTTTATTAAAACAATATTAAAATGTGGCTTTGCCAATTAAAACAAAATAAAAAACCCCAAAAAAGATTCAAAAAAATTTCGAAAAATGTAACCCCCAAAACAAAAAAACATAAAATTTTAAAAGAAGAATTTTTAAAACCCCTTTATTTTAAAAAAAAACAACTGCCCTTTTAAAATCAGAAAATTTAAATTAAAAAATTTCTTTAACCCCAGCAAATAATATATTAAGATCAAACTATAAATAATATATTACATAAACAACCTTAATTAATTCCCTTTTAACAACACAAAATTTTTAAAAAGGCAAATAGGTTTTAAGAATTAAAATTTTTAAAATTCCAAAATCTAGAACCCCAAAATACTAATTTTCTTTTATTAATATAAATTTTACAAAAATTCAAATATAAAAATTACCATAAATAACCCAAATTTAATGGGTTACAAAAAATAATAAAAAATATGGTTAATTTTTAAAAAGCTAAAAAATAAAGATATATTAAAAAATTTTTATAAACCTTATAAATTTTTTTATATTAAAATTTAAAATTTCCGTTTTAAAAACAATAAATTTAATGCAACCCAAACTTTATAACCAAAAGGGAAAAAAAAAAAAATTTTTTCTTAAATGTTTAAAAAACATTAAAGTTTTTAATTAATATTTCCCCTTTTAAAATTCTTTTAAAAAAAATGTTTATTTAAAAAAATTTTTAATATATAAATTATTTTATGTTATCTAATAAATAATAAATTTAATTATTGTTTATAATTTATTTTTTCTATAAATGTTCTTTTGATATCCTGTATTTGTTCATATGAATTTATATATTTTTATACATTAATTTATTAAAATTAAATTTTTTTTATTAAATCTTAGTTTGCAAAAATTTTTTAATATATACATATATAAATTTTTATTTATCTATTATTTTTTATTATATACATTTTTATTATTTTATATTTAAAATTTAATGTTTTATATTATTTTTATAAAGTTTTATATATTTTTGTTACAAATATCATTATTAAGACCAAAAAGTATAAAATTTAAATAAAAAATATTATATGTAAAATATATATTTTAAAATTTTTATATATGTGTAAAATATATATATGTATATTTTATATTTTAAAGTTTTGTATATATATATTATATGTATATATATATATGTATTTTAATGTATATATATATATGTATATTATGTATATTAAAATATATGTAAAATGTATATAATTTTATATATGTATATTATATATATATATATATATTATATTGTATGTATATTAATTTTTGTATAAAATATATGTTATGTATATATATAAAGTATATAAAATTACAAAGTATATATGATAGTATTAAAATGTATATGTTTTATATGTTATGTATATATATTTTATATTATTAAAATTAAAAATGTATATTATATATATGTTATGTATATTAATAATATTTTGCATATATATATTATATATATATATGTATATTATATTATATAAAATTTCATATAATATGTATATTAAAATTATATTATATGTATATGTATATATATATTTTATATGTATATTTCATGTATATAATTTTTATAAATATAATATATATTATTTAACATTATTTTTTATATATATGATGATATAATATTAATATATATATTAATATTTTATATACATTAATATAGTGATTAATTTCAGAGAATAGATATATTAATATAATAAGTATATTATATTATATATTATAATTTTTGGTATTTACATAAAATTGGGAAAAATTTTAAAAAAAAATGATTGATTTTTATAATGAAGGGGGAAGGGATAATGAAGGAAGAAAGATTTGAATTTGGGAAGGGGAAAATTAATTTTAAAAATGTAAAGATAACATAAAAATGTTAAAATTTCATTTATGGTAATTAAAATGTAATTTTTGGAAAATGTATGTTATTGGATGTTAATTAATTTGTGTAGAAAGATTTGAAAGTTAAATTAATATGGTAATTATATTTTAAATTTTAAAATTGTAAACAAAGGATTATTTGGGGGAAATATATAAAAATTATGTAAAAATGGAAAGAATTTTTTTTGGATAAACTAAGGGGGGGAAATAATTTAAGATTTTAATACCTATTGAATGTTAAAGGGGTTTTTTTATGAAAAATTATGTGGATTTTTATTTTAATACAAATATTTTTTATAATTAAGATTTAACCCAAAATCAAAAAAGGTTTTATATATAACTTTTTTTAAAAATATTATTTAATGTATATATTTAAATTTTTCTTTAAAATATTTTTAGATATTCACAAATTTAATTTCAGGTATTAATGGATTTATTATTTTCATAATATTTAGGGAAATTTTAAATTATCCAGTGTGGCCCTTAATCAGTCCATTCATTTGCCAACCTTTTCTAATCCACAGAACAAGGGGGAACGAGTACTGCACTTATTGGACATGCACAGACAACTTAGATTTTACTTAGACAGCACTTAAACCTCTCAGGAAATCTGAACCGCTGCTGGTTGCATTTGCTGCAGGAGCAGAGGGGAAGGCCATTTAAAAGCAAACTGTTTCTAAGTGGATAGGCCACTGCATTCATTTCTGCTACAAGCATCATGGAAAACCTACTCCACAGGGGATTAGACCACATTCCACCAGGGCTGCATCTACCTCTACAACCTTTCTCAGAGGTGTCCCTATCGGGGACATCCTAGAAGCTGCTACCTGGAGTTCTGTACATACCTTCACCAAGCATTGCCACTTGCCAATTTTTTCTAAATCCAGAGCTGGTTTTGCCACTGCAGTCTTGCAGGGCCTTATAGCTGGTCCTAATGCTAATTACCTCCTCCCATCCTTAGCTTTGGGAATCTACCCAAATGTGATGACTGCGACAGTTTAACATGAACATAGTACAGTTGTGTACACTTACAAAAAATGTAGATGTTCAAGTATATTTACTGTTGCAGTCTTGATTACCCTCCCTCCAGCCCCCCTGACTTCTATTGACTATCTCTATTCTTGTTTACTATGCTTACATTTTTTGGTGTATTTGCTTTTGTGTTGAGGTGTAACCTTGTATAAAATTGCTTCTAGTTATGGGGGCACCTGACATCTGGGGCAAGAAAAACTGATGTAATGGTGTCTGCTGCATGCTTTATACCCCTGACATCATGGAAGATGAGACTGCAACAGATGCAGGACCCAAGACTTTGATAATCAGGCCGACTGAGGGCTACTGCAAGCAGATAACCCAAATGTGATGACTGCAACAGTGAGTACACTCTAACATCTACATTTATGCTAAGTGTACACAACTGTATTTTTCAGGGCAGGATCTATGCACTTTAAGTTCTCTGCGCTTCCCTTTGGCTTATCCACTGATCCCAGAGTTTTCACAAAATACCTGGCTCCAGCCATTGTTTTTTTGCAGACAAATATTCAAATTTACCCCTACTTGTACAATTGCCTAATTCAGGCAGACAGGAAAAGCTTTTACAGCACCTGACCTTTGTGAAGGGCCTACTGATCTCCCTGGGGTATACCAACAACGAAAAGCAATCAAAACTAGTCCCCACACACAATTGTATTCCAGGTAGCAAGCCTGGACACAGCATCCCAAATGGCATTCCTTACTCCAAAAAAAAAAAAAAAAAAAAAAGCCTGCCTGACAGGCTACTTCTCTCAACTAGTCACCAGAACCCAGTTATCCGCAAGGAAAATCCTGCAAGCTCTAGGGTTCATGGCCTCCAGCGTTCTACTCATTCCATATGCCAGTCTGCATATGAAGAAACTGCAATGGTACCCAAAAAGCTTTTGGTGTCAACACTCTCAAGACCTGGAAATTTCATACCTGTGATACCCTGTCTAAGGAAAGATGTTCTTTGGTGGGCAGCAGCAGGCAACCACAACAAGGGACTTCCTTCTCACAACCCCATGCCCAGACCCCCACCACAGACGGACTATGCCTGAGTTGCACACCTTGATGGCAGGTGCATTCATCCAAAAAGAGATGCCAGCTGTTCAGCACGCCGTGACAGCTTTCAGACCCCTACTCTCCCCAGGGCCTCTAGTGATCAAAACGGACACCACAGTGATGTGGTGCATCAACAAGCAGGGAGGGACCCGCTCTTATCCTCCCTGCAGGCTCGCCATGACCCTTTGGCACACGGTCTCAGCCATGCAAATACACCTGCTAGTACAATTCCTGCCAGGCTCCCTAAACTCTCTGGCAGGCAACTTAGGAACCTGCAAGACCACAAGAGCCTTCAACCTTGTAACCCAGAAATGGGGCACCCCAAAGGTGGATCTCTTTGCTTTCCACTCCAGACAGCTCAGCAAATTCTGCACCAGGGAACCTCACAGCAAGGCCTGGAAAGTGAATGCTCTATCCTTCCAATGGGTAAACCTCTCGATCTGTGCATTTCCCCCTCTACCACTCATTTCAAGGGTTCTGCTCAAGAGGGGAGGAAAAACCAAGGGCAATCTTGCTCCAGACTGGCCACGCCAGCACTGGTACCCACTGCTGCGCAGCCTGTCACCCCCTGCTGCCATGGCACCTACCTCAGATCCCAACATTCCTGACCCAGAAGAATGGAGATTTCATGAATCCACAATTGCAGACCCTGAACCTGGCAGCCTGGCTTATTCCCTGACCTCTTCTCAAGCTGCAAGCCTAAGCAAACAAGTCCTGGATGTTATACGGGAAGCTAGATGCCCCAGCACTAGAAAATCCTATGCTGACAAGTGGAAAAGATTTTGCAGTTGGATCCAGGCTAAGGAAGCTGAAACAGCACAGCCCTCCCTTCCTCTCATCCTGGATTACCTAGTAGACCTACTACACAGGGGTCTGTCCTCTTCTATTAAAATTCATGCCTCTGCCATCTCTGCTCATTACAGCACAGAGCCACCTCTCTTCTCACACCCTCTCATCAACCCGTTCCTGAGAGGGGCTAACAACTTAAGGCCACCCAGAAGAGCTCCTATCCCAGCTTGGGACCTTCACTTTGTGTTGGAAAAGCTCACCCTACCCCCTTTTGAGCCTGCAGCTTCAACAGAGTTAAAATTCCCTTCTTGGAAAACAGCCTTGCTTCTGGCTGTTACTTCAACTAGAAGTTTAAGCTACAAGCACTCATGGCTGTAGAGTCCATTTTTCATGCTGACAGGGTCTCCCCTCAGGACTAACCAAGCATTCATTTGTCCACCATTTTCCCTAACCCACAAATCAAGGGGGAAAGGATTCTGCACTCTCTAGATGTGCGCACACAGCTCAGATTCTATCTGGATAGGACAAAATCTTTTAGAAAAACTGACCAATTGCTAGTCAGCTTCGCAGCAGGGGGCAGCGGGCAAGGCCATATCCAAACAGTCTCCAAATGGTTGGCACACTGCATCCATTTCTGCTACAGACAGCACAAGAAACTGCCGCCAAAGGGGATCAGGACACATTCCACCAGGGCAACCTCCACAGCTTTTCTCAGAGGGGTCCCCACCAGAGACATCCTGGAGGCTGCAACATGGACTTCTGTTCATACCTTCAAGCATTACCACCTGCCTATCTTCTCCAAATCCAGGGCAGGCTTTGCCACAGCAATCTTGCAGGGCATCTTAGCCACCCCCCGTCTTCTTGACTGCCTCCACCCTTTTCTTCAGCTTTGGGAATCAACCCAAGTTTGACTGCAACAGTGAAACATGAACATGGTACAGTTGTGTACACTTACCATAAATGTAGATGTTAGAGTATATTCACTGTTGCAGTCCTGGTTTCCCACCCTCCATCCCCATTGTCTCTCTCTCTCTCTTCCTCTCACCTTACAGGGAATTTTTGGTATTTACTTTCTACTGGTGGTGTTCTACCATAACATAGCACCCTATTTGGGGGCTCCTGACAGTTGGGGCAAGAAAAACTGATGTAATGGCGTCGGCTGCCTGATTTTATACCACTGAAGACCTGACGTCAGTCCTGGAGCGACAGCAGCCGGCTCAGAAATACTAAGCTTCTGGTATTCAGGCCGACTGAGGACTACTCCTTGCAGGATAACCCAAGTGTGATGACTGCAACAGTGAATACACTCTGTGGAGCCTAGGTACTTGGCTTTTTTTTGTCCTAGTGCAAGAAAAAACTGAAGCTAGTGCCAGCTTTGACCACCCTTTCTACCACCAACTTCCTGATGGAAGCAGCCAGGAGTCTGCCAGGTCAGGAAGGTAAGTGTAACATTTTTTGGTATTCAAGACAGTATTTTGAGTTTATGCTAACATCTTCATAAGTTGCAAATGTACTTTAGATACATTATCCCTTAATCCTTCATTTGTCTCTCTCTCCTTGCACTGCAGTTATCCCCCACCCAAGGCAGACTTAACTATGCTAGATTATTTCATACATTTCCTTCTTTTAAGGTTGTGTTTACATAATTTTATGCTGCTTACTTCAGGTAAAGGGTGGTGGTTGAAGCTTGCTTAAGCTCCTACAGTATTTGAAAGTGTGTAGCTCCTCAGACTTGCCATTTGTAGCCCTGGCTTATGACATGGTCAGAAAAATGAATGACAAAGGGAAGGCCTTTGATTCTTGGAGTTTGTTCTACCCAGTACTTCTCAAATATAATAAATACTTAAAAAAAATCCATCTAAAGGTGACACAAATGACAGCCCAGAACCAAACTTGATTTTTATTGATATTCACTCCACTTGTATGATCGGTAGTTGGGTTCATTCTTTGGTGGAAACGTGTACTGTTGGAGCAAAGACCTTTTTAGATGTACAGTGCGTATTTGTAAGTATCTTGAAGTTTTTAAAGTGATTTTTGAGTGGCAGTTTTTTGCTCTTTTTAACAAATTTATTTTCTTTTACAGGATGTGTTCTTAATTTGCTTTTCACTTGTAAGCCCTGCATCATTTGAAAATGTTCGTGCAAAGGTGAGCACACTTTCATACATGCATGTATATAGCTGCTAAGACTCTGACAGGAGGAATTAAAGATCTGGAAAAATTGTAGTTCACAGTTATGGCAGTAAACAAATCGTGTTCATCCAGCAAACGTAATTATGTTCCCTAGTATGTTAAATGTGCAGCACTGATGTGTGACTGAGGTGTACCTGAAAGAGCAGTTTTAATTCTGTGCCTGATTGGATATCAAGGAATGCAGAAGAAAACAGTTTTCTTACCTGTAGTTGGCATTGCAGTTTGCATGCTGTATTTGAATGTCTATTTAGGTTCCACAAAGACAGTTGCTGCTTGGGTATAAAGTGTAACTGTTCGCCATGGATTTAGGTGCAAGATCGTAGAGTGAAGCCCTTCAAACATATCTAGCCAGGAAGAGTTTTTCCATTTTTAGGAAAACCTGCTATGTTTTCAGAGTTGCAGCTTGAGCATTCCCATGAAAAATAAAAGATGAAAGCGAGCCTCAAAAAAATTGGCCAGGCGAACCGCAGAATCCAGTAATTCATTGGGAACCTAGATCCGAAGAACTTTGCTCTGTGGAGGCACTGTGCCGCCCTTGGTCCTAATGCCTGTAGTTTGACACATTTGGCAGTGCTGCTTTGGAAGATGCCTCAAGTTTTCAGCATGTCCCACCATACCAAAAGCTCAACTAGACAGCAGATCAGTCAAATGTCAATTCTCCAGTGCTGTTGCAAGGGGAGGGTGTTGTCTTTGCTACTGTAGAGGGAGTTCATATGGAGGCTGAATGCAGGAGCATTCCCTCATCCAGTTTATTAACCCCCAGCCATTTGAAGTTGGTTTCTGCCAAACTGAAGCTGTTGTGTTATGATGAGTCATCAACTCCTGCTACCCACCCATCTGTCAAGATTGGGCTAAGCTGATTCATGGCTTTTACAAAGCCTGCAACCTGAATCATGCCCGCTCTGTGTTTGGGTTGAGTCCAGTCCAAGAGAACAAAGCCTTTCCTTTGAGAGACCCTTACTCCAACTTTGAGGGTTAGGAGTATCTGGACTGTAAGTCCAGGATGTCATCCCTGTCAAGAACCTAAGCATACCAGAGTTAAAGATGGCATACCATACAGTAAAAACACACTGGCCTCTGGTTCACCACCATTGGACCTGCCCTCATGAGGTATTCTTTCTAATGACCAACTTATAAGACCCTAGGCCTCCTGGTAAAGAGCTATTGATCTTCTGGTTCTGGGCCTTCCTAAAACAGTAGCTGTCCCTCCAGTACAGGAAATTCTTGTGGATGTCTTTGCTATATCCCTGGAACCAGACTCCCAACTCCCCTACCCCATGAGGCTTGACCACTTTTACAGAGTGCAGGATGTGTCAAATTTCTTTGTAAGAACCCTTCTGCAGACCTCGTTGTGTACCTTTGGCCTGTGCAAAAAGTCACTGGGTTCCTAGTGTAACACACTTGCCAATGACTAGAATTAGGTCACTGGGTAGATTAGGAAAAAGTGCGTTTTAACCCTGGCATTAAGAATATTAAATTGCCAGACCCCACACTAAAGTAGCAGGAGCATGTCATTTGCCAGCGTTTGTTGTGGGGGGGTCATGTAGGATGAGAACCATAAGGCTTCCGTGATTGTCCGATGCAACTAGGGAAGCATGAACCAAAATGTTGGTTAATAAGCAGATGCAGCATCCAGGAGTGCTCCAACAGATTTTCTTGACAAGGATTTGGTCCCTGTCTGAGAACTGAGGTTACAGCTCCTCGGTGCATCTCTAGGTAAGGACTTCCCTCTGTCTTTCAATTCTCCAAGTAGGTTGTATACCTGGGCTCCAAAGGGAAGGCCCTTTATTTCCCAAATGTAGTAGAAATTATCCTAACAGACAAGGACTTTACCTTGCCTCCAGTAATAAAAGAAAAAAAAGCACTACAAAAAAAGAGAAGATGGCAGCCTGAAGACAGAGGTGGGGGCACTTCTCAGCAGGAAGCAGCTGTGACACCATTCTCCTCCCTCGTCCTTGTCCTCAAAAGTCTAAATCTTAATGCCATGTTCTTCGTGTTTCACTGTTGCAGTAATCACACTTGGGTTATCTGCCTGCAGGTAGCCCTCAGTCGGCCCGAATACCGGAGTCTTGGGATTTCTGCTTTGGATGCTTTCGCTTCTTTCATGACGCCGGGGGTATAAAACATGCAGCAGACTCCATTACATTAGCTTTCCTTGCGTGGGAGCCCGAAGCAGAAGCAGTCTGTAAGTGCAGGTCGGCCGCTACTGACATTTTCGTTTTTCGAGTTTCAAACCTGAAGTCTTCTAAAGCTAAGTACCCCATTGGGGATCTTTTTTTCTTTCTCTGACCGATGTCAGAAAAAGTTAACAATTGTCTTGCCTGTGGAAAGCAAATACTTCTCAGATTTTCATTCTTACTGCATCACCTGTTTAGGCCCAGACCACGACCACCTTCGCTGTCGGTTTTGTGCCTTTTTCAACGCCCAGACTATTTGTTGTCAGGCTATCTTTGTCGATAAATTCTTTCTCTCTCTCGTTCTCCGTATTCCAAAATTGCTTTAAGCCATGCGACTACCGATCTTCCAAAAAAATGTAAGGATAAAGACAGACCGCATAGGTCCAAAACTGCCAACGACGCTTCCGTTAAGCTAGTTGCCAGTCTGCCGGCACTCAATGAGGTGCTTTGGCAGCCCCTGATACCCGCTTCTACAGATTTGCAGGCCTCTACTGAGACCCATTCGGAGTCCGGTATGCCGAGAGATGCTGCTTTGACTATGAAACCTGCGGATGTGTCTACCTTGGATGGGTGATGGGTCCGGAACCGCTGTGCAGGCACCAGCTTCTGAGTGTGTATTCATGCCTTCCGATGTTCATATTAAACCGACCACTTCGTTTTTCAATAAAACTACTGAATTTCTCATGCCCAGAGTTCACACTACGCCTCTGAATTTAACGACCAAAGCGCATTCTCAAGCTCCCATGCCTCAAACAAATGCTTAGAATGGCTGAAGACCTTATTACTTTAATTAGGGGAAGCCAGCCTTCCCCCTCTAAAAGACAAATTGATTTTCCTTCTGATTCTACAGACCATGGGTCCGATGATTCTGATCCCTCTGATTACCAGGACATACCATTAACCACCTATGAGGATTCAGATGCAGAGGATTCCATTCCCCTCTGCCTCCCCTCCAGAAGCCTTTTCTTTTGGTGAAACCTTGCATACCCCAAGAGCATTTCTGCTGGGAATGCCAGGACTACCCTCAATCAAAAAGAGACTCAAGGAATTTTTAGACTTGCCTCAGCACAGGCCTCTAGCTATACCCCCTGTCCTGGATATTGTAGATGACATCTTCATGGAATCAAGTCTTACCCTTGGTACTCTACCTCCAGCTCCTAGAAAGTCTGACAGGTACTACAGAGTACCTGACTCCACAAATTTCTGTCTCAAAATCCTAGTGCGGATCCAGAGACCATTTCCCAGGGACCTAAAGGTATTACGGCTACTACAGCCAAAAATCCTACCCCTTCGGATAGGGATTCTAAGGCTTTAGACAGATGGGGGTAAGAAGGTATATACCTCTAACTCTTGCCATCAGGGCTTTAAATTGCCAGTTTCACATGTTGAAGTACCAGCAGCATATTATGGAACTAATTAAACAAAAAATATTTCCTGATTGTGCAGAAAATAAAGATTTACTAGAGTTAATTCATTCTGCAAACCAAGTTGGTAAACGTACTTTGCAGTGTGGTTTTGATATCTTAAGAAGCATCTTGCAGGGCTGCTGTCACTGGGTCTGTTCTGATAAGGCATGCTTGGCTGAAGGAACAAATCTTGACAGACCAGCACAATTACTAGATGCTCCATTAAATCAAGAACGTTTGGCACAAAAGCAGAATAAGTTCTTAAGATGGAGGAAAAAGCTAAATCTGTGCAAACTACTTTCTTACAGGTACAGCCACCTAGATTCAGTAGGCATTGGCCTTCGAAAAACAGGTTGTTTCCATTCCCTCCCAGGCCTTCAGTCCAACCTTCTCAGTCCAAACCCAGGGGCAGTAGACCACAAAGACCTACAGTCTCAGGGTATGCACAGATCTAAACAATGTAGTGCTCCCACCTCAAAAACAGGAAGTAGTAAGCCGCCCTCTTATGGAAAAACTTCACAATGACCTCTCCTGCATCCTTTCCAGCCATGCCCAAGTACTTGCACCCCCAGTAGGAAAACTTGCCCTGCATGCAAAAAAATGGGAGTACATTACCCAGGACCGTTGGGTCTTAAACATTGTATCCCAGGAATACAGATTCTACTTTCATTCACTGCCAACCTGAAGCGGATTGCCAGACCGTCCCCCAAACCAGTGGGAAGAGGCCCAAATCAAGTACTTTCTCTTCTCAGTATCAGGGCTATTCAACCTGTTCCAGCAGAGCAAATCGGACAGGGTTTCTACTAGACTGTTTCAGGTGCCCAGAAAAGAGAACTCCTGGTGCCCTATCCTGGATCTGTCCATTCTCAACACCTTCCTGGTAGTACCAAAGTTCAAAATCCTTGCACTCCAACAGCTGCTTGCCTGTACCAGCCAAGAACTCCTGGCTGGTCACCCTAGACTTAAAAGAAGCTTATCTGCACATCCCCCATAAGAGAATCTTGCAGGAAATATCTACGTTTCAGGGCAGGCTCTATGCACCATTAGATGTTCATCGTGTTACCCTGCTGCAGTCATCACACTTGGGTTATCCTGCCATCAGGCAGTCCCGCAGTCGGCCTGAGTTCCAAAGTCTTGGTCCGGCATCAGTTGCTGTCACTTCTTCCCTGACGTCAGTGCGCCAGGGGTATACAAGAGGCATCCGCCACAATTTTCTTCAGTCTTTCTTGCCGCGCGGTGCCCGAAGCAGAAGCAGTTCGCAAGTGCCGGTCGGCAGACACCTGAGATTTTCGAATCTAATTTCAGTCCTAAGTCTTCAATAAAGCTAAGTACCCCATTGGGCAACCTTTTCTTGCCTCAGTCCGATGTCAGAAAAAGTTAATTGCATTTCTTGTGGGAAGCAAATACCTCACAAGGACTTACATTCTTTTTGTATTCCTTACCTAGGCCCAGAGCACGACGTCACTGGTTGACTGTTTTGTGCTAGGTTTAATAAACGAACGATCAAACGCCATTTTGACTTCGCACGACATTACTTTGGTAGGAAATTTAATTATATCATGCCGTCGGAGCAGCCGACGACCGGCATGCATAAAAAGCGCAAGGATAATGACAGCCTAGGAACAAGCCAGACTCCGAGGCCTCTGCTGGGCCTGTCGCCGGTTCTCCGGTTTTCAGTGAGGCACCTACGCAGCCCCTGACTACCGCAGAATTGGAACCCCAGACAGCTTTGGATTCTCAAGCGGAGTGTACTAGGCCGTCGCAGCCATCTTCATTAGGCCCTTCCGACACCGGAGCAGGAGATCCAGGTGCAGTAGAAACACCTTCGGTTGCAGAAGGTGTCTTCAGACCGACTACACTCACCATTAAATCTTATGCCAAACTTAAAACTCCATTAAAACCAAAAAAGACTAGATCAGTCTCCAGTTCAAGGCCCCATGCCCAAGAAACAGATGCTTAAGATGGCTGAAGATTTGATTACCCTAATCAGGGGGTTCCCATCCCCCTCCTGATAAAAGACCAAGACAAGAGGAGGATTATGCTTCCTCTGACCGGGTTTCAGTTTCCTCAGATTCTTCTGAGGAACAGGATTACGCTTTCCCCCCTTATGAAGAATCTGATGCTGAAGACACTATTCCCTCAGCATCTCCCCCTGAAGACTACTCCTTTGGGGAAACTTTACATACCATGAGGGAACATTTCCACTGGGAAGGCCAGGACTACTCTGCTTCTAAGAAAAGGCTCAGAGAGTTCCTTTTACTACCCCAGCACAGACCACTTGCTATCCCTCCAGTTTTAGACATTGTGGATGATGATTACTTGGAGTCTACTCTAAATCCAGATTCTCTAACTCCAGCCAAACCCGACAGATACTACAGAGTACCTGACTCACACAAATGCCTTTATAAAAGCCCTGTGGCTGACCCAGAAACAATTTCCCAGGGTCCCAAAGGGGCTAAAGCTATTATGGTTAAAAATCCTGTGCCCTCTGAAAGGGATTCCAGAGCCTTAGACAGATGGGGAAAGAAGATATACGCCTCAGCTACTCTGGCTATGAGAGCGTTAAATTGTCAGTTTCACATGCTGAAATATGAGCGATTCCTAATGTCTCCATTAAAACAAAAAATGAGCACTCATTCTGAACAGTCTGAATTCAACGAAATGCAGGATCTGTTGCATGCAGCTGAACAGGTAGGCAAACATACTTTACAATGTGGATTTGATTCATTGGAAGCTTCCTGTAGAGCAGCTGTTACTGGGTCTGTCATACGTAGACATGCTTGGTTAAAAGAACAAAAACCCTACCTGATCATGTTAAAGCAAAATTATTGGATGCAGCTTTACAGCAGGATGTATTTGGTGTCAAAGCAGAAGAGGTTTTAAAGAAAATAGAGGATAAGGCAAAGTCTATGCAGACGGTCAAGGATTTCTTACAGGTACACCCCCCTCGTTTTTCAGCAGAAATTGGCCAACAAAAAACTGGTCCTTTCCAGCTTCTGACAGATCGCAGAGGGGGCAAATACAGACGCCCAAGGGGCAGAGGTCAGTCACAAGGCCCTTACAAACCTCGCCAATGGGGTACTGCTACCCAGAAAGCAGGAGAAGACAGGCCCCAAGCTAGCAGAAGACAAACGCAATGACTCAGCCCTCAAACTACCAAGCAGATCTCTTGGCAGCTCCCTTGGAAGGAAAATTAGCACTTTTTACAGACAACTGGCACATCATCACAAAAGACAAATGGGTCCTAAACATTGTCTCACAGGGATACAGATTCCACTTTCATACCTTGCCAAGGATAAAAGAAATGCCAAACCTGCCACCAAATCAATGGGCAGAGGCACAAAAAACAAATTACAGCTCTCATGGACATGAGAGCCATTCAACAGGTACTACACAGGAGCAAGGACAAGGATTTTACTCTACTCTTTCTAGTCCCAAGAAAGGACAAAGCATGGAGACCCATTCTGGATCTTTCGATTCTGAATCTGCAAGTACCAAAATTCAAGATGCTAACACTACAGCAGCTACTTCCCATGCTGGGCAAGAATGCTTGGCTAGTAACGTTGGACCTCAAGGAGGCATACCTGCACGTCCCTATCAGACAAAATTGCAGAAGATACCTCCGCTTCATTGCAGGTTCAACCCATTATCAATTCTCTGCACTGCCCTTTGGCTTATCTACTGCGCCCAGGGTCTTCACAAAATGCCTGGCACCAGTAATTGCATACTGCAGACAGAGGAATTCAAATATACCCATACCTGGACGACTGCCTTATTCAAGCAGAAAGCAAGGACATTCTTTTAAAGCATCTGGCATTTGTCAAACACCTTGTAAGTTGCGTAGGGTACACAGTAAACGAAAAGAAATCAAAACTAGTGCCCTCACAAAACATAATATTCCTGGGTGCCAGCTTGAATACAACGGCCCAGATGGCTTATCTCACGCCAGACAAGCAACAACAGCTGACTCAATACTTCAAAATAATGGCAACAAAGACCCAACTCCCTGCAAGAAAAGTTCTGCAGGCCTTGGGATTCATGGCATCTTGCATACTACTAATACCATTTGCAAAACTGCATATGAGGAAATTACAATGGTACCTGAAAAGCGTATGGACTCAGCACAGCCACAGCTTGGAAACAATGATACCACTCATTCCCTACCTTCAACAGGAGTTTCTATTATGGGCACAGGCATGTCACCTCAAGTGTCAGCCTTTCACCTTACCCACAGCCAGGCAAACTCCGACAACAGGTGCGTCGGACTATGCCTGGGGAGCACACATGGCAGGACAGTGCATTCAGGGCAAATGGACTACAGATCAAAGGCATCTGCATATCAATCAAAAAGAAATGCTAGCAGTACAGAATGCCCTAACAGCTTTCAAGGACCTCTTACACCCAGGACAACTAATAATAAAGACTGACAATACCACAGTAATGTGGTACATAAACAGTCAAGGGGGCACACATTCCTACCCTCTATGCAGGCAAGCAATGACCTTGTGGAACACAGCACTGTCTTACCAAGTTCAACTACAAGCACAATTCCTGCCAGGAAAGAAAAACACATTGGCAGACGACCTAAGCAGAAACATCATGGATCCCCACAAGTGGAAATTAGATCCACAAGTATTTGCAATGATAACTCAAAACTAGGGACACCCAGATATCGGTTTGCCAACCCCCAAAACTACCAAGGACATTCCACCCACAAGCTTGGAAAGTGGACGCCCTCTCATTCAGTTGGAAAACATTAACAGTGTATGCCTTTCCTCCACTGCCTCTTCTAGCAAAGGTACTGCTGAAAGTCAGATTAGAGAGGCCACAAATGATGCTCATTGAACCAGACTGGCCATGCCAACACTGGTATCCAATTCTAAGGAACATGGCCCACGGCCCACCATGGATTTTACCACAAATCCCTCACCTGCTCACCCAGCGAGACAATCAGATTCTACACAGCCAGCTCAAGACTTTAAACCTGGCTGCATGGCAAATTACCTAAACCAGCCAACACCTCTATCCAAAGCTGTTATGGATGTCATTCTGGAGGCCCGGAGGCCCAGCACCAGGAAAACCTATTCAGACAAATGGAAAAAGTTTTGCGCCTGGAACCAGGCTAAAGGCCAAAATCTCCTTGATCCAAACATTCCTCAGATTCTACAATATTTAACTGAGATGTTGCACAAAGGACTTTCCTTTTCATCCATTAAGATCCACGCCTCAGCAATTTCAACACGAATCCTCCTTTATTTTCACATCCACTCCTAAGACAGTACCTCAGAGGGGCTAAGAACATAAGACCGCCTAGGAGAGCACCAACACCTACTTGGGATCTCAAGTTTGTTTTGGAAAAGCTTACACTGCCGCCCTTTGAACCAGCCTTTTCAGCTGATTTTAAAATTTCTTTCATGGAAAACTGCCCTTCTACTAGCAATAACTTCAGCTAGAAGAGTCTCAGAGCTACAGGCACCGTCAGTGGAGCCTTTCCTCATTTTTCATCAAGACAAGTCTATCTACATACTAACCCTTCCTTTATGCCAAAGGTTGTATCCAGTGTGGCCCTAAACCAAACCATTCATTTGCCCACCTTTTTCCCAAATCCCCAGAACAAAGGAAAAAGACTCTTGCACTCTTTGGACATTCACAGGCAATTGCGTTACTACTTGGATAAAACTAAGGCTGTCAGAAAATCTGACTAGCTCTTTGTAGCCTATGCTGCAGGATCACAAGGAAAAGCTATCTCAAAACAGACCATTTCAAAATGGATAGGACATTGCATATGTTTCTGCTACATGCATCATGGGAAACCGGTACCTGCTAACATTAGGTCCCACTCCACCAGGGCTACAGCTGCATCAGCAGCCTTTTTCAGGGGGGTGCCAACCAAGGATATTCTGGAAGCTGCAACTTGGAGTTCAGTGCACACCTTCACCAAACACTATTACTTACCTCTATATTTTAAGACTAGAGCTGGTTTTGCCACTGCAGTTTTGCAGAGCCTACTAGCTTCTTCTAACTCTGTTTAACTCCACCACCCATCCTTAGCTTTGGGATTCAACCCAAGTGTGATGACTGCAGCAGGGTAACACGATGAACATAGTACAGTTTTGTACCTACCATAAATGTAGATGTTAGTGTTCACCCTGCTGCAGTCCAGGTTACCCTTCCTCCATCCCCTCTGAACTAGCTGGACTTATCTATACCATTCTATCCTATACAACCTCTGTGGTGTATTTGCTTGTGCCTGAAGGTATTGTTTTATAGCTATATATATATATATATCTATATATATTGCCTACCTATTGGGTGCACCTGACATCTGGGGCAAGAAAACTGAAGAAAATGGCATCTGATGCCGCTTGTATACCCCTGGCGCACTGACGTCAGGGAAGAAGCGACAGCAACCGACGCCGCACCAAGACTTTGGAACTCGGGCCGACTGTGGGACCGCCTGACTGCAGGATAACCCAAGTGTGATGACTGCAGCAGGGGGAACACTCTGACATCTACATTTATGGTAGGTACAAAACTGTACTTTCTCTGCACTTACCCTTGGCTTATCTACTGCGCCCAGTGTATTCACAAAGTGCCTGGCTCCAGCCATTGCATATTGCAGGCAGAGAAACATTCATATTTTACCTATACTTGGACGATTGCCTAAACAACCACAGTCATGTGGTACATAAGCAAGCAGGGGGGAATGCATTCCTACCCACTCTGCAGGTTAGCCATGGCTGTGTGGAACACAGCCTTGAGCAACCAAGTGCACCGGCAAGCTCAATTCCTGCCAGGCGAACAAAATTCACTGGCAGACTACTTAAGCAGAAGTCTAATGTATTTGCACGAGTGGAAACTGGAACCCAATTCATTCAAGCTTCTAATCCACAGGTGGGAGACACCAGAGGTGGACCTCTTTTTGCTTCCCCCCAGAACCATCAGTTGAGCAAATTTTGCACTAGAACTCCCTACAGCCAAGCATGGAAAGTGGATGCCCTATCCTTTACATGGAAAACATCTCAATCTATGTCTTTCCCCCTCTGCCCCTCCTCTCAAAAGTACTACTGAAGATCAAACAGGACAAGCTAAGGACAATTCTTATTGCACCAGACAGGCCACGCCAGCATTGGTACCCACTTTTACGCAGTCTGACAACAGTGCCACCCTGGCACCTGCATCAGACCCCCTCTCTGCTCTCCCAGCAGGAGGGACAGATTTTGCATCCTCAGCTGGCAAACGAACCTAGCAGCCTGGCTTATTCCCTGAATACATCACCAACATCCCTCAGCAAACAGGTGTTGGATGTCATCCTTGAGGCCAGGAGGCCTAGTACTACGAAATCATATTCAGAAAAGTGGAAAAGGATACTGTTCTTGGAGCCAGTCTAAGGGAAACGACACAGCCGTGCCTACCTTACCTCAAATCCTAGATTATTTAGCAGAGCTGCTCCACAAAGGCCTAGCCTTCTCATCCATTAGAATTCATGCCTCTGCCATCTCAGCTCATTACAGTACTGAGCCACCCCTCTTCTCTCACCCTTTGGTCAAAGAGGAGCTAACAATTTAAGTCCCCTGAGGAGAGCTCCCACTCCTGCCTGGGACCTTAACTTTGTACTAAAGTTCACGCTTCTCCCTTTTGAGCCTGCTACTACAGCAGAGTTAAAATTCCTCCATTGGAAAACAGCCTTGCTTCTAGCCATCACTTCAGCAAGAAAAGTGTCTGAGTTACAGGCCCTTATGGCTGTGGAACCCTTCATTATCTTCCATGCGGACAGGGTTTCCCCTCGGGACTTAACCCATCATTTATGCCAAAGGTGGTATACAGTGTGGCTTTAAACCAATCCATCCATTTGCCAACCTTTTTTCCTAATCCTCCGAATAAAGGGGAAAGTATTCTGCACTCCTTGGACGTTGCACAGACAGCTTAGGTTCTGCCTTGACAGGACCAGACCGTTCAGAAAATCTGACCAGCTGCCAGTTAGCTTTGCTACAGTGGCAGAGGGTAAGGCCATTTCAAAGCAAACCATCTCCAAATGGATAGCACACTGCATCCATTTCTCCTACAAGCACCATGGAAAACCTACCCCACAGGGGATCAGAACCCATTCCACTAGGACTACCTCAACCTCTACAGCATTTCTCAGGGGAGTCCATACCTGGGACATCCTGGAAGCTTCAATCTGGAGTTCAGTACACACCTTCACCAAGCATTACCACTTACCTATCTTTTCTAATCCAGAGCTGGATTTGCTACAGCAGTCTTACAAGGCCTGCTAGTCAGCCCTAATGCGTCTCGACTGCCTCCACCCCTTATTCAGCTTTGGGAATCAACCCAAGTGTGATGACTGCAACAGTGAAACACTAAGCATAGTACAGTTGTGTACACTTACCTTAAATGTAGATGTTCAAGTGTATTCACTGTTGGAAGTCTTGGTTACCCTCCCTCCAGCCCCCCTGACATTTCTATACTTTCTACCTATCCTCTTTTTTTAGCCATATCTTACGGCAGTGGTATTCACTTTTTACTGGAGGTGTTCACACCATGTAATTGCTTCCTATTTTGGGGGCTCCTGACATCTGGGGCAAGAAACTGATGTATTGGCGTTGGCTGCATGCTTTATACCCCTGACAGCCTGACATCATGGAAGAGGCGACAGCATCCGAGACAGAGATCCCAAGACTCTGGTTATCTGCCTGCAGGTAGCCCTCAGCGTGAATACCAAAGTGTGATGACAGTAACAGTGAGTACACTCTAACATCTACATTTATGGTAAGTGTACACAACTGTACTTTATCAGCCCACACTGCCCAGTTGCACTATCCACTTAGGATTAGCAGTTGCTTCTCCTTACTACCAGAAATACATCCGTTAACCTCAACAAATGCCTCAACAAATGGGTGTTAGAAATTTATATCCAGAGGTTAGGTTACAATCATTAGTTTATGGGCAGACAGCAAAAACAGGTCCAGCATCAATGTACACACACCAAGAAAATCTGTTAGGCAGTATATTATGAGAAATACAGGCCCAAGGCACTAATTAACAAAAAAATGACCCACTGTCAGGACAGCATTGTACTTGAGGATATTTCTTATCCCAAGAAAATGAAGACTAAAGTCTGAACAGGTTCGTCAACGTACCAGAATGCAAGATGACACTACAGACTGACCTTTCTTTCCCAAGCCCTTTGTCACTGTTACTGTGGACCTTAGGGATGCCTGCTTATGCTTTTCATTTTAGAGGTCACAGGTGTATCTGAAAGATGTCCTTTATCAGTTTACTTTCTTGCCATTTTGATTTGCTACTTTAAGAATTTTTTTACAGAATGGCTGTCCCCAGTGATTGATCATTGCAGGATTGGACACCCATATTTACCCATAGGAGGAGATGCTAATGGCTTTGGTCTGTACCTGGTGGTACTTTACCACTAGGTTTTTTCTGAAGTAAACAGTAATCCAGTCTTTGCCCAAACCCGAATATTTTCTGTGGGGACAGCTAGGCCTTTTAGCCATTTTTCACAAGGAAACAAGTTGCTGAATCCCCTCTTCCAGTCCATAGCAGGCAAACTTAGTCTAATGACAAGACATTTCTTGACTGTACTGAGACATGACAGCAACCATTCTGATGGTGCCCTTTGCCATAGTACATATGAGGGAAATACAAGTGGTTCCTCAGGAACACCTAGGACAAGCAACTCCAACTGTTAAACATTACCATCCTAATGTTTCCTTGTCTCAGAACGGCATTGTTGTGATTAGTATAACAAACTGAGAGAAAGGAGGGAATGCCATTCAAGCGGCCATTACACAATCTTACTCTGAATACCAGTGTATTAGACAGTTTGGGGAGGAAACACATTCGTGTAAGGCTTCCAAACCTTTTGGCGTCAAAGATTGCACACATATATTGAGGAGGTGATGGCAGACATCCATGCCTTGAAGTCTTTCAAACGATGTGTTGATGTCAGGGACTCTAATTGCAGATTGCAGACCGCACTACTGTGATGAAATGTTTAGCAGGGCTTAGTGGGCATGCATTCTAATCACATTTGGAAATTGACTGCAAGGCCCGCCTGCATGGCCAGACGTTCCCGAGAGCAACCCGTAAACCAGGAAGATGTAGTGGCAAATTACTTGAGCAGGACCTCCTACAGATCCACAGAAATGAATGCTGCGCATGTCCCCAGCTTTTTCAGAAGGTGCTACTAATTTGTACCCACTGACCACAGAATTCAAATGGTGGTTTGCTTGGGTTTTAGTCAACCAAGAAATGCAGTTTATGAATTAAGGGGACCTAGAACAGCAAGGGTGAGAAGATCACAAATGGTTTCTGAATGCTCAGGGAAGGCAGAGCATTCACAATAAAGCCATATGTATCAATCTTGCAGATTTTGACCATTATGCAGTCCAGGTTGCTTACTAGATTTAGTAGGCAATGAAAGTAGAATGGTGCGGGCTTATGTACAAGTACCCAGTGACGCAAGTATTGAACAGTGTTTAGACTTTGTATGGTGTGCATCGGTGTTCTGCTTTGAGCCCGTTTGTCTCGTACTGATTCCAGTTCAGATTTTTGTGGTTGTTGTAAAGATTAATAATTTATATTCTGTGTGGGGACCAGATCCTCCAAGGACTTCGACAACCCGTGCTTATTTTTCCCCGTCAGAAAGCACGTTGTGCCCGTTTCTCCCAAAGAGCAGTCCGTAATGTCATCAGTCTCTCCAGGAGTTTAGACTTAAAAGGGTATGTCCCATTTGCCAAGGCACCTGTGAATCTTCCACCTAAAACATTCCATTAAAAGACATGGGAAGAAGTATCAGGAGACTGAGGACTTCCGCTGATTCATTCCTGCCTTCCTGGGTTTGACTGTGGACATGGAGAGCCGCTTCTACAGCAAATGACTGATATGCACCCCACCACACTGTTGGTTTCTCACGTGTTCTTAGACCAACATCTGTCATGCTTTCCTCAGTTGACTCGCTGAACTGTCTAAAGTCTCAGTCTTTTTTTGAAGCAGAAGCCAGATGTAGTTAAATTTGGTATCTGGGACTCCTAAAGAACCATGGAACCTCTGCTTGAGAATTCTGATAATTCACTCAAGCAGGTAAATTAGCATATGTAGCTCAGATCTCCGTGTTGAAGCTAGAATCCAACACTTAGGACATGGTTTCATCTACTTTTCTACCAGATGACTTCTCATTTGTTGGCACCCATAGTAGAAAAGTTTTCCAGTGGGGGAGATGAGACTGTTGAGGCCTAATTCCAATGCAGGGCCTATGCTGGCCTGTCTGAACCTAGAACTCTGCGGCATCCTGTCCTAGATGCCCTGAAGGATGTTTTCCCAAATGCTTCCATGGAGTCTGAAACCCCAACCCTCACTACCATTAGGAAGTCTGGTCAACGTTTCCAGCAATTTCCATCAGAATCCTTTGGATGTACTAGCTTTGGTGTCCCTGGATTAAGCAGGTTCACCTCCATTCAGAAATTCATTTCCATTGACAAAGGTAGTAGCAGCTTACAGGATCTGTTACTCTGGGATATGCCTTGAAGTGCCCCTTCAGACCATGTGAAGACTGAACTTCTCAGTGCACCCTTGGATAAGGTGCATCTCTTTTGGACCCCTTGCTTGAGGAGTTTCAGGAGAGTGGAGGAAAAGGACAAGTTATTGCAATCTTGTAAACAAGTTTTTCAGACCCGAATCTTTTAAGTTCAGCAGAAATTACCTAACCAAAACATTGTTGTACCCTAAGCAAGCTAGTGGCAGGCCTGCCATAACAAAAAAAGATAAGTACGAGGGGCAAAAAGGACCCAAGGAAAAGACCATACCTCAAAGGCGGACATTCTCCAGTGGTCCTCCTCCCGTCTGTAAAAGACAAAGGGGGTTTAGCATTCTTTGTAAAAGATTGGGAAAGCATAATCAAAGATCAGTGGGTACTAAACATTGAGAGAAGGCTGCAAGTTACAAAAGATTCCATTGTGCAGAAGCACCCCCACTATTCCCTAGTGTCCAGGTAGGCCTCACCTCATTAGTCCTAGAAAAAATGTTGCAGTCTGGGGCCATGGACATGGTCTCAGCTGGAGAAGGAAGGAAGAGGGTTCTATTCCAGGCTCTTTCTAGTACCAAGGAAGGGAGGCATGTGGAAACCCAGCTTTGCCCTGTTTAAAGTTTCCCAAAGTGCTAAAATTCAAAATGCTGACACTCTAAAGCCTGTTCCGTTCTGGTAGCTGAGGTACTAATGATTACACTAGACCTGAAGAATGCCTACTTCTATATACCTATTTCAAAGGAGACGGAAAGTTCCTCAGACTTGCAAAAATAGAAGTTCTTTTCCAGTTCATATTCTTGCTCTTTGGTTTGTCTGTTGCACCCTTTCTTTATAGAATGTCTTAAAGTTGTCCTGTTGCAGGACAATGGTCATCCAGATTTACTCCTGTATAGCTGATCACCTTGTACTTGTGTAGTTTACTGGGGATTCTCAAGGACTGAAGTTCATCGTACAGTGTAGTTTACTGAGGATTCTCAAGGACTGAAGTTCATCGTACAGTGTATCAGAAATCTGGATTTCACCATCAACAGAGCAAAAATCAAACCTTGGGCCCTACTTGGGTACCACCCTCACCAGAGTATTTCTGCCAAAGGACAGCATGGCCATTCTAACACAACAGGTCTAAAACATTTTGCTGCAAAAGGAATCTTGGCTAGGGAGATCAGGCCCCCGGACTACATGTATATTGTATCCTCTTACTGCTACTGACTCACTTGCGCATAAGGAAGCGTACATGGTGTTTGAGAAACAGATTTTCAAAGTACATATTTGCTAGAGTCCAGCATGCCAAAACCCTCCTGTATCAGAATGCTACTGACCCACTTGCGCATAAGGAAGCGTACATGGTGTTTGAGAAACAGATTTTCAAAGTACATATTTGCTAGAGTCCAGCATGCCAAAACCCTCCTGTATCAGAAGGGAGATCTCATGATCTATTCAACAGTCTAAACTTGGAGGGTACCCTTCAGAAGCATCTCTGCCTGCAGTGGGCATTAGTGTTTTAAGACCTGGCTTGGGAGGTCCTTGTAGATAATGTTTAGGTTGAAAGAACTTGGGGAGGGTGGGATGTGAAGAAATGAATACAAAATAGATGATGGTGAATATCCTAGCACTGGGGACCTTCACTCCTATGTTATGGAAGTGGGCTGTCCATGTAAAGACAGAAAACTGTAATATGGAACGTTTCCAGACAAGATTAATACCTGCTGTTGAGATGGACTTTGCATGTCTAGGAGATGGCCCAATAAAGCAAGCCTGACACTAACTGCAGTCTACGTTCCTTTCCTCTTGTTAAAATGTTGTAACAGACAGTCTGGGTGGATCCATAGCAGACCCCCTGTGAGTGAATACTAGAAAGCTTTCTCTTTGAATTTGATCAGGATGTGGAGTGTACCAGAAGTAGACATATTTGTCTCATTGTTAGGATGAGAAGTTAAACCAAGGGCCAGATCTTGCAAGAGTCTGCGGTAGCTCAAGGGGATGTAAAATATATATCACTGCACTTAAAGTATGGGAGTTTCCCCTGTGCCCTGCACAAATTTCCCATAGTCTATATAAATACCACCATGGATTTTCCCTAAAAGGAGGCTGTTAAGCTGCTGGGACTAAACCTGGTCAACAGAGTAGAAAAAGTATATCCAAGATAAGTCTGTTTCTGACTAATCTGTGCCACAGAGCAACGATTCCAGAAACTTAAATAGCTAACCTTTCTCCCATGGGTACTAGGAAGGAAAAACAAAATTATTCTAATTGCATTCTTTTTGCTAAAGTAACATTTGCTCACAGTGCTGAGCAGTCTTGCAATAGGAAAATCGAGATGCCAGCATGTGGACCTCACTACTCAATACAAAGGGTCCCCTCTTAAATCCCAAACAGACTAGACTAGGAAGCTTGGATGATTTCATATTTATTTTAGGTAGGTCTTGTGTATTCATGGGGTGCACTAAACACTAAGGGAGACTATGAAAAGAAAACCATACCTAGCTAAATGGAAAACATTCCTTTTGTAATGCCAATCCAGAAACCTTGACCCAAAGTGGCAACAGTTGTGTAGAATGTGCATCAGATCTTCACAAAACTTGTGCATCAGATCTTCACAAAACTTGCTCAGCCATCTATCAAGGTAGTGCACATTTCTGCCATTTTAGCCTGTCTTTGAATCCACCTTTGTACTCTGGGCCTTCTGTTAAGCAGCCTCTGAAAGGGGTCCTCTGTTTGACCACCAAGAAAAGTGAGGTTATGCCACCATGGCACTTAACTAAGTATTAAAAAAAAAATTAACCCTGGCACCATTAAGCCACCTGCTTCAACCCATCTCTGATGTTCATCGTGCATACAGCTGCAGTAATCACAGAAGGGTTCTCTGCCGTCAGGCGGGTCCTCAGTCGGCCGAATTCCAAAGTCTAGGTCCGGCGTCAGTTGGTGTCGCTTTCTCTCGATGTCAGTGAGGCCAGAGTATATAAGACACAGCCGACGCCATGTTCTTCAGTCTTTTTTGCCGCGCGGTGCACGAAGCAGAAGCAGTTCACAAGTGCCGGTCGGCCAGCTCCTGAATTGCAAAAAAATTGGAAACCGAAGTCTTCATTAAAGCTAAGTACCCCGTTGGGGAAACTTTTCTTGCCTCAGACCGATGTCAGAAAAAGTTAATAATTGTATTTCTTGTGGGAAGCAAATACCGCATAAGGATTTCCATTCCCTCTGCATACCTTGTTTAGGCCCAGACCACGACGTCTCGGGCTGTCTCTCTTGCGCTACTTTCAATAAACGCACTATTAAGCGTCGGGCGGAGTTCGCCCAACACTTTTTTTGGTAAAGCCTTTGATTATAAAATGTCGTCTGAGACTCCGACTACCGTTTTGTCCAAAAAACACAAGGACAAGGACCGACACGTGAGGTCCGCGGTCCCCACCGACACCACGCCAAAACCGGCTACACGTGGTCCGGTTCTCAGCAAGACACCTTTGCAGTCCCTGACTACCGACGACACTCCCTTGGCGGTGTCCTCTGTACCCGAGACCGCAGGTACCTCGGCCCTTTCCCAGACTACAACCGAAGCCATTGCTAATGTTGAGCCTCCTAATGTGGACAGGTCCACTTCCACCCATGGTGTCTTTAGACCCTCATCTTCTTTTTCTATTTAGGCCTTTACTAAATCCAAAGCAGCCAGGCATCTCAAGAGGCCTGTTGCACAGTGCCCTTCTCCAGGCCCCATGCCTAAAAAACAGATGATTAAAATGTCTGAGGATTTGATTACTCTTATCAGGGGCTCTCAACCCCCTCCAGACAAGAGACCCAGAGTGGAGGAAGATTCTCCCTCTTCTGATCAGGGCTCCATTTTATCAGAACATTCTGATGTAGAGGAACACTCTTACTCCCCTTTTGAAGATTCGGATGCAGAGCAGTCCATTCCTTCTGCATCTCCTCCTGAGGATTTTTCCTTTGGGGAAACCTTGCACACTGGCCAAGACTTTTCTGATTCCAAGAAAAGACTTACGGAATATCTTGTTATCTCAACACAGGCCTCTGGCGATACCTCCTGTTTTGGGCGTACTTGATGTTTATTCGGAGGCTTGCCTTAACCCGGATTCCCTGCCTCCTGCACCAGTCAAACCTGATAGGTACTACAGAGTTCCTAACTCTCACCAATTTCTCTACAAAAGCCATAATGCTGACCCTGAAACCATTTCTCAAGGCCCCAAGGGATTGAAGGCCTCTACTGCCAAGAATCCACTTCCTGCCGAAAGAGAGTCAAGATCTTTAGAAAGGTGGGGAAAAAAGGTATATACCTCGGCCACCCTTGCCATGAGGGCCTTAAATTGTCAGTTTCATATGCTTAAATATCAACAGTTCCTGTTATCACAATTAAGGAATAAAATATCTCAACCTGAACAACCAGATTTAAAGGAGTTACAAGATATGATGCATAGTGCAGAGCAAGTGGGTAAACACACCTTACAATGTGGCTATGATGCCCTAGAGGCCTCAAGTAGAGCGGCTGCTACAGGATCAGTCATTCGTAGACATGCCTGGCTTAGGGAACAAAGCTTGCCTGATCATGTGAAAGCTAAACGTCTAGATGCTCCTTTACAAAAGGATGTGCTGTTTGGTACTAATGCTGAGGAGATATTACGGAAAATGGAAGAAAAAGCCAAATCTATGCAAACTGTCAAAGCTTTTTTACAGGTCCAACCACCACGTTTTAGCAGAAATTGGCCTTCAAAAAAACTGGTCCTTTCCAGCCGCTGACAAGCCCCAAAGAGGTAGATACAGACTCACAAGGATCATATAGAGGCCGACAATGGCAAACTCCAGCACCAAGAGGTGGCGAAGACAGTGTACAACAATACAGGAAACAAACCCAATGACTCCCTCATTTCCATGCCAAGCAGGTCTCCGCTGGCAGCACCTTTGGGAGGAAAGCTAGCATTATTTGCAAGAAATTGGCATATTGTCACAACAGACAAATGGATCCTGGATGTTATAAACAGAGGCTACAAATTTCAATTCCACACTCTTCCAAAAATGAGAGGCATGCCAAACCTGCCACACAATCAAAGGGCAGAGGCACAACTACAAATTTTAAAGCTCATAAGCATGAGAGCTATACAAGAGGTACCTACTCACGAACAAGGTCAAGGTTTTTATTCAAGACTTTTTCTGGTACCAAGGAAAGGAACCGACTGGAGACCCATTTTGGACTTATCCATCCTAAACACTATTATACTCGTACCAAAATTCAAGATGCTCACATTACAGCAGCTTCTTCCCATGCTGGGCAAGGAGTTTTGGCTGGTAACATTGGACCTCAAGGAGGCATACCTGCATGTCCCAATCAGACAAAGTTGCAGAAGATACCTCAGATTTCTTGCAGGTTCAATCCACTATCAATTCTCTGCATTGCCCTTTGGCTTACCTACTGCGCCCAGAGTATTCACAAAGTGCCTGGCATCAGTGATTGCCTACTGCAGACTTCAAGGGATACAAATTTACCCTTATTTGGACGACTGCCTGATCCAAGCGGACAGCAAGCACATACCTCTGGAACATCTGGCTTATGTAACACGGTTAATGCATTCTCTGGGATATACAATCAACAAAGAGAAATCCAGGCTAACACCATCTCAGAAAATAACTTTCCTGGGTGCCAACTTGGACAAAAACACCCAGATGGCGTATCTAACGCCAGAAAAACAGGGGCAGCTAACTCTGTACTTCAAAATACTAGCAAAATGTACCAGGCTTACTGCAAGGAAAATCCTGCAGGCTCTGGGCTTCATGGCATCTTGCATTCTTTTAATCCCATGTGCAAAGCTGCACATGAGGAAACTTCAATGGTTCCTAAAAAAAAACTATGGTCTCAACACAGTCACAGTTTGGAAACAATAATACCAATAATTCCATGTTTGCAAAAAGAATTTCTATGGTGGGCCCAAGCATGTCAAGCAAACACAGGCCTCCCATTCTGCAAGCCTCAAGCAAAACAAGTCATCACAACAGACGCCTCAGATTACGCCTGGGGGGCGCACATGACAGACAGGTGCATTCAGGACAAATGGTCCCAAAAGGAAAAGCACCTTCACATCAATCAAAAAGAAATGCTAGCAGTAATAAATGCAATTACAGCTTTCAAGGACCTCCTGCATCAGGACAATTACTGATAAGAACAGACAACACCACAGTAATGTGGTACATAAACAAACAAGGAGGAACACATTCATACCCCTTGTGCAGACTAGCCATGACTCTTTGGAACTTGGCTCTGGAAAGACAAATCGAACTTCAAGCACAGTACTTGCCAGGATTGGAAAACACACTGGCAGACAATCTAAGCAGAAATATGACAGATCCACACGAATGGAAGTTGCATCCTCAGGTGTTTACAGAGATAATACAAGAGTGGGGGAGGCCAGACATAGGTCTTTTTGCCTCCCACAGGAATCATCAATTGGAAAAGTTTTGTTCAAGGACCTTTCATCCAAAGGCCTGGAGAGTGGACGCCCTTTCATTCAGTTGGACAGCATGGACAGTTTACGCTTTCTCACCTCTGCCTCTTCTGCCCAAGGTGCTCTTGAAAGCAAGAGCAGACAGACCAAAGATGATACTGATTGCTCCAGATTGGCCAAGGCAACACTGGTATCCGCTCCTGAGGAGTCTAACACATACTCCTCCCTGGTCCCTACCCTCTAATTCCACTTCTGCTGACTCAGCACAGCTACAAAACTCTTCACGGTCAGCTGAAAACACTCAATCTTGCTGCATGGGAAATTCCTTAACACCACAACACACCCTACTCTCCAAGGAGGTGCAGGATGTCATTTTGGAGGCCAGGAGGCCATCTACTAGAAAGGCTTACACCGCAAAATGGAAACGGTTCTGCTCTTGGAATGAGAAAAAAGGCCAGGACCCTAGAAAGCTGAATTTGCCTCAGATATTACAGTATCTAGCTGAGCTACTGAACAGTGGACTTTCATTTTCTTCCATAAAAATCCATGCCTCAGCCATTTCTGCAGAATTCAACTCGGATCCACCTTTTTCTCACCCACTCTTACGACAGTTCCTCAGAGGGGCTAAGAATATATGACCACCAAGGAAACAACAAATACCAGCCTGGGATCTTAATTACATTCTAGAAAAATTAACATTGCCTCCTTTTGAACCAGCTGCATCAACAGATTTGCAATATTTGTCCTGGAAAACAGCCTTCCTTCTGGCCATCACTTCAGCTCGTAGGGTTTCGGAACTACAGGCCCTCATGGCGGTGCAGCCCTTCCTCATCTTCCATCAGGACAGGGTTTCCCTTCGTACCAACCCGTCATTTATGCCTAAAGTGGTATCCAGGGTAGCTTTAAACCAAGCCATACACTTACCTACCTTTTACCCCAATCCTCAAAACAAAAGGGAAAGGTTGCTACATTCTTTAGACATCCATAGGCAGCTACGCTATTATTTGGACAGAACAAAGTCCTTCAGGAAATCAGAACTTTTTGTGTCCTATGCTGTAGGGGCTCAAGGGAAGCCAGTGACCAAGCAGACAATTTCAAAGTGGATAGGCCACTGCATACGTTTCTGTTCATATCATGGGAAATCTGTTCCCACAGGCATCAGATCCCACTCCACCAGGGCCACAGCTACCTCTACAGCCTTCCTCAGAGGAGTTCCTACCAAAGACATTTTGGAGGCAGCCACTTGGAGTTCTGTACATACCTTCACAAAACACTACCACCTGCCTTTATATTCCAAAACTAGAGCAGGCTTTGCCACTGCTGTGTTGCAGGGCATTCTGGCTCATCCCAGTTCCAACTAGTACCTACCACCCTGTGTGTAGCTTTGGGACTCTACCCATCTGTGATTATTGCAGCTGTATGCACGATGAACATAGTACAGTTTTGTACCTACCATAAATGTAGATGTTAGAGTGCTAATACAGCTGCAGTGCAGGTTACCCTCCCGCCTTCCCCACTTTGGTAAAGGCATAGGGCCTAACCCCCTCTTCATACATTGCATTGCTTGTGTGTATATATATATATATATATATATATATATATATATATATATATATATATATATATATATATATATACATAATTTATGTATTGCCTTCCTTCTGGGGGCACCTGACATCTGGGGCAAGAAAGACTGAAGAACATGGCGTCGGCTGTGTCTTATATACTCTGGCCTCACTGACGTCAAGAGAGAAAGCGACACCAACCGACGCTGGACCTAGACTTTGGAATTCGGCCGACCGAGGACCCGCCTGACGGCAGAGAACCCTTCTGTGATTACTGCAGCTGTATTAGCACTCGAACATCTACATTTATGGTAGGTACAAAACTGTACTTTTTCTGTCTTGGAAGACTGTTTGATGGCTGCTACTGTAGGGGAATTTCCAAGCTCCTGGCCTTAATGTGCAAAGAACCCTGCTGAGTCCCCTCTCTTCTGAAACTGCCCCAGAGGATCCCTCCATGGAGGTCTTTCGGAAGAGAACATGCAAGAGGAAACATCTGGACTCCCTTGAGGAGTCTGTCACTTCAGATACGGACTTGGATGATTCAGAAGGGTCCCCATGGTCACCCTCTGAGGATGTCTCCTTCTCAGACATCCTAGAGATCCTGAAGCAGAGAGGTGGCTGGAAGACCCTCACCTCTGCTGAAGATGAGTCTGTATATCTGGAGGCATTTGGTTCTCGACCCTCCACCTCTTGGGGGTCTCCGCCCTTCGACTAGCTCCTTAACATTATTAGTTGAAAGGTGTGGGGCTGTCCAGAATCCATGGAACCTGTTCCAAGGAGGCCCAACAAATTTATAACAGCACCGTCAGACAAAGGCTTTTTAACCAAACTTGTCCCAGTAGATGATATGGTGGTGGCGGTGGCCACCAAAAAGGAATTATCTGAGACTTCATCTGTCTATCTGCGGAATAAGGAGTCTCGAACGATGGACAAGTATGGGAAGCATACTATGTTCTTTGTTTCACTGTTGCAGTCCTCACCTGTGGGTTATTGCTTCTGTGGTAGCCCTCGGCCAGCCCAAATACCAGAGTCCATGTTTTTCTGCATCGGCTGTTGTCTTTTGCTGCCTGATGTCAGGTAGTCGGTGCTATAGAGGAAGGCAGCTAACATTACATCGGTCTTTCTTGCCATGGAGCCTGTAGCAGGAGCAGTTCACAAGTGTGCTGGTCGGTCGCTACCACAGTTTGAATTGCAGCTGAAAATGTCTAAAGCTAAGTACCCCATTGGCATCCTTTTTTCTTGCACTAACTGATGTCCGAAAAAGTTAACAATTGTCTCATCCGTGGAAAGCAAATACCACAACTAGACTTCCATTCATACTGCATCACTTGTTTAGGCCCAGACCACAACGTCTCCCATTGCCTGTTCTGTGCCCTCTCTAATGCGAGAACTATTCGTCATAGAGCTCTTATTGTAGCCAGGTATTTTAGTCTTCCGTCTTCGCATTCCGAAATTGCATCAGCCAACAATCCGTAGACATTCCGAAAAAAACTTAAGGATAGAGACAGACCAGACAAGGCTAAGCCTTCCGACGACTCTGCCGCTAAGCAGGTAATCATTTCTCCGGAATTCAGTGAGGTACCTTTGCAGCCCCTGATGCGCAATCCAATACCTTTGCAGACCTCTACTGAGACTGAGTCCGGTATGCCGCAGAAATCTTAGTCTTCTGACCCTTTGGTCCTCTCTGCCTTGGTTGGGTCTGGAGCCGTGAAGCAGGCACCGGCATCAGAGGAGGTGTTTAGCACTACCGAATCTAGAGAAAAACTAACTTCTACAGTTTCTCTTGGACCGATGGATATACTTAGGCCTAGGCCACTCCTAGGAAAACTACCTCTAGCCACCATTTTACTCCTGCTCCACCACCCCAAGCTCAAATGCTTAAAATGGCAGAAGATCTAATCGCCCTTGTCAGGTGTGGTCAGGCCACACCTTCTAAAAGGAAAAGAAGCCTTTCTCCTCCTGAAATACTGACAGAACAGGATTCGGAGGAGTCTGATTATTCAGATTTTGAAGAGGAACAATCTAACTGCGTACGAGGATTCAGATGCAGAGGAATCAGTTCCTTCTGCCTCCCCACCAGAAGATCTTTCCTTTGGGGAAAGCATTCACACCCTCGGAACATTTCCAGTGAGAATCCCAAAACTTCCCTTCTAAGAAAAGACTGTTTCTAGACCTGCCCCAGCACAGACAGTTGGCCATCCCTTCAGTCTTGGAGGTGGTTGATGTCTTCCATGAATCCAGCGCAACTCCTGACGCCCTCTCACGTGCTCACAGAAAACCTGACTGGTATTAGAGTACCGCATTCTCACAAATACCTGTACAGAAATCCTGCTGCAGATCTGGAGGTCATTACACAGGGACCAAAAGGAGCTAAGGCTAGTTCTGCAAAGAATCCTATTCCTTCTGACAAGGACTCCAGAGCTCTGGACGGATGGGGTAAAAAAGTATACAGCTCTGCAACCTTAGCTATCAGAGCAGAGCACTCTGCTGTCTGTTCCACATGTTAAGATATCAGCAACACACTTTGGAACTATTAAAACAAAAGATTTCAACCTTTCCTAACTGTGCCAATTCGAAAGAGCAGATTTACTGGACTCTTTTGTCAAGCGGCTAAACACTCATTACACTGTGGAAATGATGCCCTAGAGGCCTCAAGCAGGGCAGCAGTGTCGGGATCTGTCATTAGGAGACATGCATGGTTGAAGGAACGACCTCTCCCTGATCATGGAAAGTCTAAATTACTTTATGCACCCTTGGATAAGGACCGCTTGTTTGGAGTAAAAGCAGAAGAGGTCCTTACAAAGATGGATGACAAAGCAAAATCTATGCAAACAGTAAAAGATTTCCTTCAGGTACAACCTTCTAGGTTCAGTAGGAATTTCCCCTCAAAACACTGGTCCTTTCCTGCATCTAGTAGACTGGCAAGGTAAGCACTGCAGGGACAGACCACCCAGACTTCTATCCCAAGGACAGCAAAGAACCAAACAGTGGACCACTCCCACTCCAAAGGCAGGGAGTTCTAAGCCATCCCATCCTTCTATGGCAAAAACTCTCAATGACTCCCTCTCCCCCTCTGCCCTCTCTTCACTCACCAAAAACTAGGAGGAAGGCTTTCCCTCTGCAAAGAAAATTTGCTTTCTGTAACGAAGAACCAATAGGTCTTAAAGATCATTTTTTAGGGGTAGAAATTCTCCAACTATCTCCCAGTTCCAAGAAGGGGTACTCAGACTTGCCTCCAAATCAGTGGGCAGAGGCATTGAAACAAGTCCAAACTCTCGTATCTGAAGGAGCAGTAGAACTTGTCCCCTCAGATCAAACAGGCAAAGGCTTTTATTCCAGACTATTCCTTGTTCCCAGAAAAGAGGGCACTTGGCGCCCCATCCTGACTATCCATTCTGAACCCTTCCTGGTGGTCCCCAAATTCAGAATGCGGACTTCGCAACAGCTGCTGCTGATAAAAAAAAAAAAATGCCTGGTTAGTTACTGTAGATCTAAAAGATGCCTACCTCCACATCCCCATAAGGGAATCCTGCAGGAAATTCCTTCGCTTCAGAGCAGGCTTACAACACTTTCAGTTCTCTGCGCTACGCTTTGGCTTATCTACTGCTCCTAGGGTACTCACCAAATGCTTAGCCCTGGCCACAGCCTTTTGCAGATAGAAAAATATGCAAATTTACCCTTATCTTGATGACTGCCTCTTTCAGGCAGATTGCAAAGAAAAGCTCCTAAAGGACCTCCTTTATCAAAACCCACCTTAACTACCTTAGGGTACACAAGAAGAGATCAAGGCAAACACCCTCCAAGAACCCTCCCAGTTTTCTTGGGAGCACTGCTGGACACAGCATCCCAAATGGCCTTCCTATCCCCAGAAAAGCAGAGCTTCCTGCCTCTATTTTACCCAGCTGGCTTCCAGAAGTCACCTCACTGCGAGGAATTTACTGCAAGCCTTGCAGTACATGGCATCTTACATCCTTCTAATTCCTCTGGCCAGGCTTCACATGATAAAACTTCAGTTGTACCTAAAGAACCTTTGGTGTCGGCACTCTCAACCTCAAGACCAGAACAAGGGTCTTTCCTCCACCCTCCGCCCATCCAGCAGACCATTACCACCGACGCCTCAGGCATGGCTTGGGGTGCTCACCTAGAAGGCAGGTGCACTCAAGGTCTTTGGGATGCCAAGCACCTTCCCTTACACATCAACCAGAAGGAAATGATGGCAGTACAAAAGGCTCTGACATCCTTCAAACCCCATCTCAAGCCAGGGGTTGTCCTTATCAAAGCAGATGACACCACAGTAATGTACATAAACATACAGGGAGGGACCCAATCTTACCCTCTACAGGCTAGCCATGAACCTCTGGCTGACTGTTTCTTTCATGGGACTACGCCTGACAGACCAGTACCAACCAGAGATCAACACCCTGGCAGACCACTTAAGCAGAAACATACTGGACCCCCACGAATGGCAGCTCCACAGGAAAATCTTTACAAATCACTTGGGTGTAGGGGACTCTGGAGGTGGATCTCTTTGCTTCGCATCTCAACCATCAGCTGAAAAAAATTTGTACCAGAGTATCACCACCTAGCATGGAAGGCTATGCCTTGACCTTCTCCTGGAACACACTCTTTGTGTACGCATTCCCTCTACCTCTTATTCCCAAGGTACTTGCTGCACCCAGACTTGCAGACTCTCAAACACATGGCTGATGTTCTAAAGGCAAACAAGGAGCCCCCTGGTCCTAGACATTATCACAGAGGACAGAAAGGTCAACACCAGAAACTCTTATGAGGAAGATGGAAAAGATTTTGCTCCTGGTACCAGTCCAAGAGGGGGCAATACCTCACAACCTTCCATCCCTCTTATCCTGGACTGCCTAGTGGAGCTACTTAATAGTGGCCTCTCCTTCTCTATTAAAATCCATGCCTCAGCCATTTCAGCTCATTTTGATACAGAGCAGCCCATGTTCTTCCATCCTTTGATTAAACAATTCCTCAGAGGGTCTTCTACTATCAGACCTCCCAGAAGGCCACTCACTCCAGCCTGGGACCTGAATTATGTTTTGACAAAACTAACTTTACCACTCTTCGAACCTGTAGCTTCAGCAGAACTAAGATGACCGCTCCTGGAAGACTGCTTTTCTCCTATCTGTCACCTCAGCCCGAAGGGTTTCAGAACTTCAGGCGCTGATGGCCATTGAGCCCATCATCATCATCCATGCAGACAGGGTCTCCCTGAGGACTAATCCCTCCTTTTATGTCTGAGGTGGTGTCCGATATAACTCAACCAGGCCATACATCTACCCATCTTTCCTAACCCTCAAAACAAGGGGGAAAGAATTCTGCACTCACTAGACGTGCACAAACAGTTCAGATATTATCTGGACCGTACTATACCCTTCAGGAAAACAGACCAACTACTTGTCAGCTTTGCCCCAGGGGCCGAGGGGAAGCCCATTTCCAAACAAAACCTTTCCAAATGGATATTGCACTTTATTTCTGCTACAGATGACATGGGACACCCCCCCCCAAGTCCATTCAAACCCATTCCACTAGGGCAGCCTCCACTTAAAACAGCGTTCTTCAAAGGAGTTTCCACCAGGGACATCCTGGAAGCTGCCATCTGGACTTCTGTCCATACCTTAACCAAACATTACCACCTACCTCTGTTTCTAAGGCTAGAGCAGGGTTTCCCTCAGCAGTTCTGCAGGGCAAGCTGACCCATTTCTAGGTCTCTTACTAATCCTACCACCCCTCAGCTTTGGGAATCCTCCCACAGGTGATGACTGCAGCAGTGAAACACTAAGAACATAATACAGTTGTGTGCACTCACCATAAATGTAGATGTTAGTGTATTCACTGCTGCAGTCCTGGATGTTCGTGTTTCACTGTTGCAGTCATTACATTTGGGTAATCTGCTGGCAGGTTGCCCTCAGTCAGCCTGATTAACGGTCTTCGGTCCTGCGTTGGTTGCTATCCCTTCTTCCATGACGTCAGATCGTCAGAGGTATAAAACATGCAGCCAACGCCATTACATCAGTCGTGTGGTGCCCAAAGCAGAAGCAGTTTGCAAGTGCCGGTAGGCCGACTCCTGAAATTTTCGTTTGAGTTTCAGAACCAAAGTCTTCAACTTAAAGCTAAGTAACCAGTTGGGGAAACTTTTTCTTGCTCCTTACTGATGTCAGTAAAAGTTAATTGCATTACTTGTGGGAAGCAAATACCTCAAAGATTTTCATTTGTACTGTATTCCTTGCCTAGGCCCTGACCATGACGTTACCTTACTGTCGGTTTTATGCTTTATTTAATCAGCGCACTGTCTGTCTACATTTCTGCCTCTAAATATTTCTGTTCTCTGTTTAATTATCCAGAAATGATGTCCGTTAGCCATCCGACTACTGGAATTCTGAAAAAATGCAAAGAAAGACAGTCGAGGTCCAAAACTGCCGACGCTTCTCCTAAGCTAGTCGCCAGTTCGCCGATACTAAAGTACTTTCGCAGCCCCTGATACCCGCTACTTCTGTTTCGCAGGCCTCTACTGAGACCCATTCGGAGTCCGGTATGCCGAGATGCTTCACCTATGGAACCTGCGGATGTCTCTACCTTGGATGGGTCTGGAGCTGCTGTGCAGGCACCGGCTTCTGAGGGTGTATTCAGGCCTACAGACTTGCATATTAAACAGACTCCACCTTCAATATTAAGGCCTAAATGTCGCTCTGTCTAAAAAAAACGACGACCAGGCCACATGTTCATGCCCCTGTGCCTAAAAAACAAATTATCAAAATGGCTGAAGATCTAATTACTCTAATCAGGGGTAGTCAACCCCCCCCCCCCCCTTTCTAAGAGGCCTAGGGCTGAGCTTGACTATGAATCTTCTGACTCTTCTAATGACCTGGATCTGTCCATACCTACTTATGAGGATTCTGATGCATAGGATTCCATTCCCTTTACCACCCCCCCCCCCCCCACCGAGGACTTTTCTTTTGGGGAAACTTTTTACATACCTTAAGGGAGCTTTTCCACTGGGAAAGTCAGGAATTTTCTGAATCCAAACAGAGGCTTGAGGATTTCCTCCTTCCTCAGCATAGGCTTTTGGCTATACCTCCTGTACTAGACATTGTTGATTTTGTTTTAGGAATCCAGTATGGCCCCTGATTCCCTGCCTCCAGCTCCTAGTAAACCTGGCTGATACTACAGGGTTCCGGAGTCCCACAAATTCCTTTTCAAAAATCCTGTTGCGGACCCAGAAACCATTTCTCAGGGGCCCAAGGGCATTAAGGCTTCTACTGCTAAAAATCCTACCCCTTCTAATAGAGACTCCAGGGCGCTGGATAGATGGGGTAAAAGGGTTTATACTTCTGCAGCCTTGGCAATCGGGGCTTTAAACTGTCAATTTCATATGCTGAAATATCAACAGCATATCATGGGACTGCTTAAACAGAAAATAATTATTTCTGACTGTGTGGAAAATAGATTTACAGGATTTATTGCATTCAGCTGAACAAGTTGGAAAACATACTTTGCAATGTAGTTTTGATTCTTTAGAGGCCTCTTGCAGGGCTGCTGTTACTGGGTCTGTGCTTAGAAGGCATGCTTGACTTAAGGGGCAATCTCTGCCTGATCATGTTAAAGCAAAGCTGTTGGCTGCTCCTTTAAATCAGGACTGCCTGTTTGGCAATAAGGCTGAAGAAGTTCTAAAAAAGATGGAAGATAAAGCTAAATCTATGTAAACTGTGAAAGATTTCTTACAAGTGCAACCTCCAAGATTAAGTAGGCACTGGCCTACTAAGAACTGGTCCTTTCCAGCTCCTTCCAGATCTACTCAAACCCAGACACACCAAAAGCACCAGGTTTCAGTCCCAAGGGACTCTCAGAACTAAGCAATGGGGTGCTTCCACTTCCAAATCTGGAAATAAAGAAATTAAAGAAAATGGAGGATAAAGCAAAGTCGATGCAAACTGTGAAAGATTTCTTACAGGTTCAACCACCTAGATTTAGCAGAAACTGGCCTTCAAAAAATTGGTCCTTTCCTGTCAGACAGGCCATAGAGGCAGATACTCCCAAGAGGCAGATCTCAGCCCCAAGGCTCCTACAGACCTAAACAATGGGGTGCTTAAGGTCCCAAAGGAGGAGGAGACAAATCGCAACCTTATAGGAAACAGTCACAATGACTTCCCTCTGCAAATGCCAAGCTCTTACCAGTTGACAGCACCCCTAGGTGGAAAGCTAACACTTTTCTCAAAAAATTGGCACATGATCACTCAAGACCAATGGGTGTTGAATATAGTTTCTCAAGGGTACAGGTTCCACTTCCACACGCTTCTAAAACCAAACAGTATGCTAAACCTTTCACAAAACCAATGGGCAGAGGCACAAAAACAGATTGCTGCTCTTATGGATATGGGAGCTATTCAAAAAGTTCCACAAGAAGAACAGGGCCAAGGATTTTACTCACGCCTTTTCCTAGTACCCAGAAAGGACAAAGCATGGAGACCAATACTGGACCTGTCAATCCTAAATACTTTCCTGGATGTTCCAAAATTCAAAATGTTAACACTACAACAACTCCTGCCCATGCTGGGTAAAGAGGCTTGGCTAGTTACTTTGAATCTCAAGGAGGCATACCTGCACATCCCAATAAAACAATCGTGCAGAAGATACCTCAGATTTATAGCAGGCTCAATGCATTATCAATTCTCTGCACTGCCCTTTGGCTTATCTGCTGCACCCAGGGTCTTCACAAAATGCCTGGCACCAGTAATTGCATTTTGCAGACAAAAAGGAATTCAAATGTATCCCTACTTGGACGACTGCCTTATACAAGCAGAGAGCAAGGACATTCTTCTAAAGCACCTGGCGTTTGTAAAAAGATTGCTAATTTGCCTAGGGTACACAGTAAACGAAAAGATATCAAAACTAGTGCCCTCTCAAGAGATAATATTCCTGGGTGCAAGCTTAAATACAACTGCCCAGATGGCTTATCTCACGCCAGGCAAACAAAGGCAACTGACTCATTACTTTCAAATGATGGCAACAAAGACCCAGCTCCCTGCAAGAAAAATTCTGCAGGCCCTGGGTTTCATAGCTTCTTGCATTCTACTAATTCTATATGCCAAACTGGATATGAGGAAACTATAATGGTATCTAAAAAGTGTTGGGACTCTGCATTGTCACAGCCTAGAGACAATCATAACCTTGATTCCCTGCCTACAGCAGGAGTTTCGATGGTGGTCCCAGACCTGTCACCACAACAAGGGTCAGCCTTTCACCTTACCTACAGCCAGGCAGACAGTAACAAACGGATGCATCGGATTATGCCTGGGGAGCACATATGGCAGGAAAATGTATTCAGGGCGCGTGGCCCAAGGAATAAAGGCATCTTCACATCAAAAAGAGATGCTAGCTGTACAGAATGCCCTGACAGCCTTCAAGGACCTAATATATCCATGACAATTAATAAAGATAGACAATACCACAGTTATGTGGTGCATAAACAAGCAAGGGGGCACACATTCCTACCCCCTATGCAGACAAGCCATGACTTTGTGGAACACAGCACTGACCTACCAGGTACATCTGCAAGCAAAATTCCTGCCAGGAACAAAAAATACACTGGCAGATGAACTAAGCAGAAATCTCATGGATCCTCACGAATGGAAGCTAAATCCACAAGTGTTCAACATAAGGGAGTTGGGACGCCCAGACATAGATCTTTTTGCCTCCCCTCACAATTGTCAATTACAAAAGTTTTGCACAAGGACTTATCACTCAAGTTTTGCACAAGGACTTATCACTCTCAGGCATGGAAAGTGGATGCTCTGTCTTTCAGCTGGAAAAACCTGGCAGTCTATGCCTTCCCTCCGATGCCTCTTCTCACCAAGGTGCTTTAAAAGTCAGACGAGAGGCCAAAAATTATCCTGATTGCACCAGACTGGCCACGCCAGCACTGGTACCCAGTCCTAAAGATTTTGTCCCAAGGCCCACCTTGGCCTCTACCTCAAATCCCTCAACTTCTGATGCAGCAAAACAATCATTCTGCAGTCAACTCAGAACCTTAAACCTGGCAGCATGGCAGATAATGTAGCCACTCAGACTGCACCTCTCTCTAAAGCTGTTATGGATGTCATTTTGGAAGCCAGGAGACCCGGCACTAGGAAATGTTATGCAGAGAAATGAAAGAGTTTCTGTGCTTGAAACCAGGCACAAGGGCTCGACCCACTGGTCCCTAATATGCCTCAGATTTTACAATACCTGACTGAGATGTTGGACAAATGCCTATCTTTTTCATCTATTAAAATCCATGCCTCTGCCATTTCAGCTCATTACAATATGGATCCTCCTATTTTTTCACATCCTCTACTATGACAATACCTCAGAGGAGCAAAGAATATAAGACCCCCTAGGAGAGAACCAGTACCTACTTGGGACGTCAATTTTGTTTTGGAAAAACTAACACTGCCTCCATTTGAACCAGCCAGCTCAGCTGCTCTAAAATTATTGTTATGGAAAACTGCTCTGCTCCTAGCAATAACTTCAGCAAGAAGAGTTTCCGAGTTACAGGCATTGATGGCTGTGGAACCTTTCCTCATTTTTCACCAGGACAGGGTTTCTCCAAGGACGAACCCAACATTCATGCCAAAAGTGGTCTCCAATGTGGCCTTAAACTATTCATTTGCCTACTGTCTACCTAAATCCCCAGAATAAAGGGGAAAAACTTCTGCACTCTTTGGATATACATAGGCAGCTACGATTTCACTTGGACAAAACAAAAGCTTTCAGAAAAACTGAACTGTTTGTAGCATATGCTGCAGGATCACAAGGAAAAGCTATTACAAAATAGACAATCTCCAAATGGATAGGACACTGCATCCACTTCTGTTATGCACAACATGGAAAATCTGTGCCTAAGGGCATTAGGCCTCATTCTGCCAGAGCAGCAGCCACTTCAGCTTTCTTCAGAGGGGTACCAACCAAAGACATTTTAGAAGCTGCAGCCTGGAGCTCAGTGCACACTTTTACCCAGCACTGCCACCTACCTCTCTACTCAAAATCCAGAGCAGGCTTTGCCACTGCAGTTCTGCAGGGCTTGTTAGCCTCGCCAAATCCAATCTAGACCCAGCCACCCTACACTACCTCAGCTTTGGGATTCTACCCAAGTGTAATGACTGCAACAGTGAATCACGAACATAGTACAGTTGTGTACCTACCATAAATGTAGATGTTAGTGTATTCACTGTTGCAGTCTTGGTTACCCACCCACCATCCCCCTTTTTGCTGGGACTATTCTGTACTTCTCAACTCTATACAACCTATGTGGTGTATTTTTGCTTTTAGAAGAAGGAAATGTTTATAGTAATATATGCATGGTTGTTTGGCATATTTTTATCTTTACAGCCTTCATATCTGGGGGCACTTGACGTCTGGGGCAAGAAAAACTGAAGAAAATGGCGTCGTTTGCAACTTTTATACCCCTGGCACACTGACATCAGGGAAGAGGCGACAGCAACAGACGCCGGACCAAGACTTTGGACCTCGGGCCGACTACGGGTCGCCTGCCAGCTGGATAACCCAAGTGTAATGACTGCAAAAGTGAATACACTTGAACATCTACATTTATGGTAGGTACACAAGTGCCCTCCAGCCCCCTGTTTTTCACTTACTATACCTCTACTTTCTTTTACTATGCTTAAAAGCCTTTTTGGTGTATTTGCTTTTGGTTGGCGGTATTTTATTGTGTTTTTAATTTTATTTTGCTCCCCATTTGGGGGGCACCTAACATCTGGGGTAAGAAAAGCTGATGTAATGGTGTCTGCTGCATGTTTTTATACCCCTGACGACCACACGTCATGGAAGAAGAGACAGCAACCGACACAGGACCCAAGACTTTGTTAATCAGGCCAACTGAGGGCAACCTGCCAGCAGATACCCAAATGTAATGACTGCAACAGTGAATACAAACTTCTACATTTGTGGTAAGTGTACACAACTGTACTTTCCCCACCATTCTTCCCACTTGTATCCCCTTTCTTTAGGGAGAGACAAGTTTCTAACGGAGGCTTTTAGCCACCAGGACCACTTTACCATATGCACTTGGGCCTCTGGCTGGTTAGGGCAAGAAAAACAGATGTATTGGTGTCTGCTGCCTTCCTTTATAGTACTGATGACCTGATGTCAGGCAGCAAGCGGCAGCAGCCGACGCAGGAAAACATTGACTCTGGTATTAGGGCCAACCAAAGGCTACCACAGCAGGGATAAACCTACAGGTGATGACTGCAACAGTGAATAGCATAAACGTAGATGTTGAGAGTAAGTGTACACACAACTGTACTTTCTCATCAGCGGCTTTTACACTCATATCGCTGAACTATTTCACCCATTTTACCAGACTTCAGAGGGATCTCCTAAAGGGAGCGAGGTGATACCCTCCAAGGTTCCACAGCTGGAGGGATGTTCTTCGTGTTTCACTGTTGCAGTCATTACATTTGGGTAATCTGCTGGCAGGTTGCCCTCAGTAGTCTTGGGTCCTGCATCGGTTGCTGTCTCCTCTTCCATGACGTCAGGTCGTCAAGGGTATAAAACATGCAGCCGACGCCGTTTTATTCAGTCTTTCTTGCCGTGCGGTGCCCGAAGCAGAAGCAGTTCAAGTGCCAGTCGGCAGACTCCTGAAATTTTCGTATTAGAGTTTCAGAACCGAAGTCTTCAAACTAAAGCTAAGTACCCCGTTGGGGAAACTTTTTCTTGCTCCTTACCGATGTCCGTAAAAGTTAATTGCGTTACTTGTGGGAAGCAAATATCTCATAAGGTTTTTCATTTCTACTGTATTCCTTGCCTAGGCCCTGATCACAACGTGCCTTGCTGTCAGTTTTGTGCTAGATTGAACCAACGCACTATTAAGCGTGGTATATTTTTGCTTCTAAATATTTTGGTTCAAGATTTAACTATCCTGAAATGTCCTCTGTTAGCAATCAGACTACCGGAGTTCACAAAAAAACACAAGGAAAAAGACCGAGGTCCAAAACCGACGAAGCTTCTCCTAAGCCAGTCGCCGGTACTCAGTGAGGTGCTTTCGCTGCCCCTGATACCCGTTACTTTTGAGTCGCAGGCCTCTACAGAGACCCATTCGGAGTCTGGTATGCCGTGAGATTCTCGGAGTATTGAACCCACGGATGTCTCTCCCTTGGTTTGGTCCGGAGCCGCTGAGCAGGCACCAGCTTCTGAGGGTGTTTTCAGGCCTCAACATTTTTATAATAAACCAACGCCAGCAACAAAAACTAGGTCAAAAACAACTTCTATGTCTAAAAAACTGGCGCATGAGCCACGTGCTCAGGCCCCTATGCCTAAAAAACAGATTATCAAAATGGCAGAGGATTTAATTACCTTGATCAGGGGTTCCCAGCCCCCCCCCCCTTTGCTAAGAGGCCTAGGCAAGGCACTGATTATGAATCTTCAGATCAGGTTTCCATTTCTTCTGATTCCTCTTCTGATCAGGAATTTTCTATTCCACCCTATGAGGATTCTGATGCAGAGGAATCCATCCCATCTGCATCTCCTCCTGAGGATTACTCTTTTGGTGAGACTTTGCATACTTTAAGGGAACATTTTCACTGGGAGAGTCAGGACTTCTCTGAATCAAAAAAAGAGGCTTAGGGATTTCCTTCCTCAGCATAGGCCTTTGGCAATACCTCCTGTATTAAGACATTGTTGATGGGTTCTCGGAATCAAGCATGGCTCCTGATTCCCTGCCTCTGGCTCCTAGTAAGCCAGACAGATATTACAGGGTTCCTGACTCCCAGAAATTCTTTCCAAAAATCCTGCTGCTGATCCTGAGACTATTTCTCAGGTTCCTAAGGGTGTTAAGGCTTCTATAGCCAAAAATCCTACCCCTTCTGATAGAGATTCCAGGGCGCTGGATAGATGGGGTAAGAAGGTTTATACATCTGCAACCTTGGCAATCAGGGCTTTAAACTGCCAGTTTCATATGCTTAATTATCAACTGCTTGTTATTGGCTTACTGAAACAGAAAATGCTACTGATTTCTGATTGTGTGGAAACCGGATTTATTGCATTCAGCAGAACAGGTTGGAAAGCATACTTTGCAGAACAGGTTGGAAAGCATACTTTGATTCTTTGGAGGCGTCTCTTGTAGGGCCTCCGTTACTGGATCTGTGATTAGAAGGCATGCCTGGCTCAAGGAACAAAATCTGCCTGATCATGTTAAAGCTAAATTGTTGGATGCCCCTTTGCAGCATGAATACTCTATTTGGTAATAAGGCAGAAGAGGTTTTGAAGAAAATGGAAGACCAAGCTAAATCTATGCAAACTGTGAAAGATTTCTTGCAAGTGCAGCCACCCAGGTTCAGTAGGCACTGGCCTACTAAAAATTGGTCCTTTCCTGTGTCCAACAGAGCCACTCAGGGCAAACCCAGGCGCTCAAAAAGGCTCCAGATATCAATCACAGGGTTCTTACAGGTCGAAGCCGTGGGGTGCCTCCACCTCCAAATCTGGAGGAAACTAAGCGCAACCCTACAGTAAGCAGTCTCAATGACTTTCCTCTACCATATCCAAGCACTTATCTTTTGGCAGCCCCCTTGGGGGGAAAACTGGCACTTCATGCTTAAAATTGGCAGTTAATTACCCAGGACAAGTGGGTATTAAATATAGTATCCCAGGGGTACAGATTTAATTTCCGTTCTTTGCCAATTCCAAACTGATGGCCGAATCTGCCAAAAAAACAGTGGGCAGAGGCCCAGAAACAAGTCATGTCCCTCATGGATATGGGGGCTATTCAACCAGTACCAGAAAAGGAAAAAGGACAAGGTTTTTCTACTTTTCGTGGTACCCAGAAAAGACAGTTCATTGTGTCCAGTACTGGACTTGTCGATTCTGAACACGTTCCTGGACATTCCAAAATTCAAAATGCTGGCTTTACAACAGCTACAAGAATACTTGGATGTTCGTGTTACACTGCTGCAGTCATCACACTTGGGTTATCCTGCCGTCAGGCGGTCCCGCGGTCGGCCGGAGTTCCAAAGTCTTGGTCCGGCGTCGGTTGCTGTCGCTTCTTCCCTGACGTCAGTGCGCCAGGGGTATATAATATGCATCCGACGCCATTTTCTTCAACTCTAGACTTGAGTTGGATGTTCGTGTTACACTGCTGCAGTCATCACACTTGGGTTATCCTGCCGTCGAGTGATCCCGAGTCGGAGTTCCAAAGTCTTGGTCCGGCGTCGGTTGCTGTCGCTTCTTCCCTGACGTCAGTGCGCCAGGGGTATATAATATGCATCCGACGCCATTTTCTTCAACTCTAGACTTGAGGCATACCTGCATATCCCAATAAGGGAATCTTGCAGAAGATGCCTCTGCTTCAAAGCAGGTTTTTTGAGTTGCAATTGCCTGCACTGCCCTTTGGCTTATCTACTCTGCCCAGGGTCTTTACAAAGTGCCTTGAACCAGTAATTGCATTCTGCAGACACATTCAAATTTATCCTTATCTGGCGATTGTCTCATTCAAGCAGAGGACAAGGACACTCTTCAACATCTGCCATTTGTAAAAAGGCTTCTAGCATGCCTAGGGTACACCATAAACGAAAAGAAATCACAACTGGTACCCTCTCAAATTACATTCCTGGGTGCAAGCTTGAATACAACCGCCCAGATGGCTTACCTCATGCCAGTCAAAGAAAGGCAACTGACATACTTCAAACAAATGGCAATAAAAACCCAGTTATCTGCAAGACAAATTCCGCAGGCTTTGGGGTTCATGGTATCTTGCATTCTACTAATTCCATATGCGAGACTGCAATATGAGGAAACTTCAATGGTGCCTAAAAAGTTTATGGAGTCAACATTTTCACAGCCTGGAAAAAATGATTCCTCTCATTCCTTGCCTACAACAGGAGTTTCTTTGGTGGGCAGAGACATGTCACCAAAACAAGGGACTGTCATTCATTCTACCCCTGCCACCCAAACCCTAACTAGACACATCAGACTATGCTTGGGGGGCCCACCTGGCAGGGAGATGCATTCAGGGCAAATGGAGCCCAAACCAAATGCGTCTGCATATCAACCAGAAAGAAATGCTAGCTCTTCAGAATGCTCTGACAGCCTTCAAGGTCTTACTTAATCCAGGACATCTACTGATAGACTGACAACAACCCAGTTATGTGGTACATAAACAAGCAGGGGGTACACATTCCTACCCCCCTTTGCAGATTAGCCATGGCCTTGAACACATCCTTGACTTACCAAATACATCTTCAAGCTCAATTCCTGCTAGGAAAACAAAATGCTCTGGCAGACAACCTAAGCAGAAATGTTATGGACCCGCACGAATGGAAACTGGATCCACAAATCTTCAGCATGTTAACACATAAATGGGGGAGCCCAGACATCTATTTGCCTCTCCCCAAAATTATCAGTTGGACAGATTCTGCACAAGAACTCCTCACAAAAAAGCATGGAATGTGGATGCTGTATCCTTCAGCTGGAAAAACCTTCAGCCTATGCCTTTCCCCCTCTGCCTGTACTCCAGGGTCTTACTAAAAGTCAGACAGGAAAAAAAAAAATATCCTAATTGCTCCGGACTGGCCTCACTAGCACTGGTACCCGCTTCTAAGGAATGTCACACCTTCCTCCATGGTACTTGCCTCAAATACCTCATCTACTGTCTTAGCAGAACTATCAAATTCTGCACACTCTGCTCCAAACTCTGAATCTTGCAGCATGGCTAATCTAATTATTCAAACCACACCTCTCAGTAAATCTGTGATGGATGTCATTTTGGAAGCCAGGAGGCCTAGTACTAGAAAATCTTCTGCTGATAAATGGAAGAGATTCTGTGCTTGGATCCAAGCACAAGGAATAGACACAGCAAAGCCCAATATTACTCAGATTTTTACAATATTTAACTGAGATGCTTGACAAGGGCCTACTTTTTCTTCAATAAAAATCCATGCCTCTGCCATCTCGGCTCATTACAACACAGAGCCTCTCTTTTCTCATCCACTGCTTAAACAGCGTCTTAGAGGGGCCAAAAATTTAAGGCCTCCCAGGAGAGCACCAACTCCTGCATGGGACCTCAATTTTGTGCTGGAAAAACTCACCCTGCCTCCTTTTGAACAAGCAGCTACTGCGGATATAAAATTTCTATCTTGGAAAACTGCTTTTCTTTTGGCAGTCACTTCAGCAAGAAGGGTTTCAGAACTACAGGCTCATGGCAGTGGAGCCTTTCATTATATTTTACCCGGACAGGGTGGTCCTCAGGACCAATCCTTTTATGCCTAAGGTGGTATCCAGTGTGGCTCTTAACCAGACCATTCACCTGCCAACATTTTACCCAAATCCGCAGAATAAAGGGGACCGGATTCTGCATTCATTGGACGTACACAGACAACTAAGATTCTACTTAATCAGGGCCAAATCTCTAAAAGTCTGAGCAACTACTGGTAGCATTTGCTGCAGGATCAGAGGGGAAGGCTGTATCAAAGCAGACTATTTATAAATGGATAAGCCGCTGCATTCATTTCTGCTATTTGCACCATGGTAAACCTTTGCCCAAGGGGATCAGATCACATTCCACCAGGGCTGTCTATACTTCAGCAGCTTTTCTCAGAGGGGTCCCAACCAAAGACATTCTAGAAGCTGCTACTTGGAGCTCTGTTCATACCTTCACAAAGCATTATCATTTACCTCTCCTCTAAATCCAGAGCAGGCTTTGCCACTGCAGTCCTGCAGGGCCTTATAGCCGCTCCTAATGTTTAGTTCCTTCCTCCCATCCATAGCTCCCATCCATAGTTTTGGGATTCTACCCAAATGTAATGACTGCAACAGTGAAACATGAAGAACTTAGTACAGTTGTGTACACTTAACATAAATGTAGATGTTCGAGTGTATTCACTGTTGCAGTCCGGGTTACCCACCCGCCATCCCCCATTCCTATACCTTTTCTTTGCTTCACTATACTCAAAAGCTTTTGTGGTGTATTTCCTTTTAGTTGAAGGTAAAGTTTGATCTGAAGTAGTTAACTTCATTTGTCAGCAACCTTTAGGAATCGGATCCGACCTCGGATCTGAGCCGGCAATCTTTCATAGCTTAGATCCGAGCTCCTAGCTCCTCCCCTTCACCCATAATCCCCTGCCAACCCTGACTGACCCCAGATCTAGTTTGCCACGCTTCTTGTCAGCAGCTAGGTTTTTGAGCTCCTGGTGTCATAGGGTTTTTGAGAGAGATTTTCAATTTTTTATTATCCCCTTAAGTGTCGAGTGAGTGTTGTGTGGTCAGGTTCCCTTTTTTGACTAAAAACTATCCTAGTTTTATATCTCCTTTTTAGTTGAACTTACCCTCCCCTTCGCTGGTTGTAGCGTTGTGTTGTGTGTTTGGGGCCTAACAAGTGGATCTTTCTTTAAAATGTCTGAGGCCCCAAAACGCATCTTTTCCAAGTGCACAGAGTGTGGCCATAAGCTCTCCCCAGCGGATGGCCACACTGTGTGTGTGCGGTGCCTTGGGGTTGAACACCTTTCCTCTGGGTGTTCCATCTGCGCGGCGTTCAACCCCAGGGCACTGAAGGACCAGAGGTCGAAGCTGATCCTAGCGGGACTTTTGCCCCCGGATTCGGCCTCCGGTGCTTCTGTGGCCTCCTCCCCGGCTTCGGCGACGGCCACTCCTGCCTCTCTCCCTCCGGTCGGGACTCAAACTCCCGCTGTAGCTCCAGAGGAGAGGGAGGCCGGGAAAGAAAAAAGGAGGGAGAAGCACCACAAGCGGCGGGCCGAGGCCTCCGCGTTGGCCCCCCCGGCTAAGCGGTTTTCTCCTTCCAGGGGTTCCCAGTCTCCATGCTTCTCACCGGCCCCCGAGGAGGAGACCCGATCTCTGTCGTCATCGAGGCGGCATCCCCGGCCAGCCTCGGTGGCCTCGTCGAGATTGACTCGCAGCCTTTCCGACGCAGATTTGGACCGGATGATGCGAAGGTTTCTCCAGGCCCAACTGCAGATGGGAGTGCTCCTGCCTCCCCCCCCCCCCTCCGGGGGGGAGCGCGACACCTTTCTTTGCCCCGATAGCTCCTTCTTTGACCTGCTTCCCGGGTTCGGAGCCGAGCAGCCTTGGAACCGGAGGTGGGTCGGCGCTGACAGTATCTGGTACTTCGGCATCGACTCTTCCCTCGAGCCTGTCTGGTCCATTTTTGTCAGATCCGGGCTCTCGGAGCCGTGGGCTGAGCGTCGGATCCGAGGGAAGTAGGTCGGAGCACACTGGTCCGTCGGATCCGATGGCTTCGGCGCCGATCCGTCCATCGGATCCGAGCGAGGGTCTGCTCTCGGATCCCAGAGAGAGCGGCTCTCCGGCTTTCGATGTGGTGGAGAGGGCACTGTCGAGTGCTTCCAGGCCCCCTGTCCTTGCTACGGCTCCCCCCCCCCCCCCCGCTCTCCCTCTCTGTTGGGTCTGGCTTCCATCACCCAGCCCCAGGGACAGCCTGCTTTGATGTCCCAGGTCGTTCCCTTGGAACAGGACGTGGCTGGTGATACATCCCCCCCCCCCCCCGAGGACGTCCCTCACAAGAGAAAGTGCAAGAGGAGGCACGTGGACTCCCCTGAGTCCTTGACTGATGACATGGATTTGGATGAAGGGGAAGGCTCCCCTAGGTCACCCCCCCCCCCCCCGAGGATGTCTTGGGAGACATCATGGAAATGCTCAAGATAAGAGGGGGGGGGGTGGTCCGCCCCCAAGGCTTCCTTGGATGAATCCGTGTTCCTGGAGGCATTCGAAGCAGGCCCATCTACCTCTTGGGTGTCCCCTCCGCCCGACCCCTTAGTGGACCTTATTACCACTAGGGCGTGGAAGGAGCCAGACACTGTGGAGCCAGTCCCCAAACGCCCGGACAAGATCCTTAGTCCACCCTCCGAGTGCTCCCATTGGAGCAAGGGTCCCCCCGTAGATGCCATGTTGGTGGCGGCGGCCACCAAGAGGGAATTAGCTCAGGAGAGTCCCTCGGTCCATCCACCGAGCATGGAGTCCCGTTTGGACCGTTTAGGGAAGCGGGCCTTTAGTTCAGCGACCTTCTCGGTGAGGTCTCTGAACTACGTGGCACATGTTGTTCGACTGCAGCGGGACCTTTTCAAAGAGTACGCTGCGTCGCCTCCGGAGTCCATGTCAGTGGAGGACAAACGGTTGTACTCCACTCGGATGGTCACTCTCAGGTCCATATCTAACACCTCTATGCGGCTGTTGTCCCACACCACAGAGGGAGCCGCTAGAGCCAGCGGAGCAGGCCTCATCATACGACGTCAGGCCTGGCTCCGGCATTGCGATTTCGCGGAACCCTTCAAGGCGTCATTTGCAAATGCCTCTTTCGATGGTTCTGCCCTGTTTGGCAAGACTGTTCGAGACTTTGGTCCAGAGCGAAAAGGACGGAAAGTCTGCCGTCGGAGTCCGCTTCTCTGCTCCCCAGAGGTCCTTCTCCAAGAAGCAAAAGGGACAGATGTGGTTCCAGAAGTAACAACAATCCCAGTCCGCTCCGGATCCCCAGTCCTTCCGTGGCAGAGGACAGGGTGGACGACGCCCTAGAGGCAGAGGGGGCCCGAGGAATGGTGGGTCCAGAGAAGCTTTCTCTGACCGGCCCACCCAGCGACCCTAAGGGGTTGCCTGACTGCTCCTCTCTGGAGCCAGTCGGGGGACGTTTCTCGAGGCACCTGGCAGCTTGGGAGTCCATCACAACAGACCGCTGGGTGCTTCGCATCATATCCAGAGGATAACATATTCCGTTTTCTCACATCCCTCACCAACCCAAACGCCTCCCCAACAATCCCACCCGATCAGAGGGAGGCTGCAGCTGCGGAAATTCAACAGCTCTTAGGAAAAAGAGCCATCCAACACGTTCCCCCCTGACCAGTTCGGATCGGGTTACTACTACAGGTTCTTTTGGTGCCAAAAAAGACTGGGGACCTAAGGCCAATCCTCTATCTTTCCCTCCTGAACCTGTCCGTAACCAGAGAGAAGTTCCGGATGGTCATTCTCAATCCATTCTCCCCCTGTTGCGGGAGAGTGACTAGATGTGCTCAATTGACCTCAAGGATGCGTATTACCACATTTTGATGGACAAACGATCCAGGAGGTTTCTCCGCTTCCGGCTAGGAGCCAGTCATCAGTTCAGGGTCCTTCCCTTCGGTCTCACCTCAGCCCCCAGGGTGTTCACCAAGGTATTAACAGTGATAGCGGCCCACCTGAGGCTCCAGGGAATTGCAGGTGTTTCCATACCTAGACGACTGGCTCCTGACCGCCCCAACAAGGCATCTACTCTGCTCAGCCAGGAATTACTTTCTCCACCTTGCTCCCCGGTTGGGGATCACAGTCAGCACGGACAAATCCTTTCTCAACCCGACTCAGGTGATAGACTTTATCGGGGCCAGATTAGACACCAACAACTTACTAGCCTTCTTAACCACCTAGCGACTTCACACCCTGAGGCTACATGTGCGGGCCATCTTACTATCATTGGCTTCCCTGGTGGGATTGGTCCTGAGGGCACTGGGCTCCATGGCGGCCACAATTGCCCTGCTCCCCATGGCTCGCCTGAACATGAGGGTTTTGTAGTGGACTCCAAGTCCAATGGTCCTTCCGTCGATACCCTCTGTCACCCCATTCCCCTCAGCAAGGCTTGCAAAAGGGCTCTCGCATGGTGGTTGCAATCACCGGACCTCCAAGCGGGACGCCCTTTCTCCATGGCCCCTCCACTTGCCACGGTGACCACGGACGCCTCTCGCCTCTGGTGGGGGGGGGCATTATGTGGGCAGGACGGTCCAAGGCACGTGGAACGATACAGACACCTCTTTGCATATAAATGTCCTAGAGATGAGGGCAGTGCTGTTGTCGTTGCAAGCACTTTCAGAGCCTTCTTCCTACAGGAACAGTTGCAGTTCAGACAACATGTCTGTGGTCTGGTACATCAACAAACAGGGGGGAACCAGGTCCTACCCACTCTGTCGAGAAGCTATGAGAGTGTGGGAATGGGCCATCTCCACCAACCGCTTTCTTATTGCAACGCACATTCCGGGACGGTCCAACATCCTGGCAGACAAACTCAGTCGCACCATACTGTCTCCTTACGAGTGGTGTCGCAATCCCCAGGTAGCGAAGTGGATATTTGCTGTATGGGGACAACCCTGTTGCGATCTCTTCGCCTCTCCTTCAAACACGAAATGCAACAGCTACTTTGCTCTAATTCCCCCCGCCGGGGAATCCCCGAGAGACGCTCTGGTGCATGCTTGGCCTCCCGGCCTACTCTATGCTTACCCCCCTCTACCTCTGATGCTGAAGCTTCTACAGAAAGCCAGTCGGTTGGGGAGCAAAATGATCCTCATTGCCCCATTCTGGCCTCGTCAAGCTTGGTTCCCTTATCTATGGTCTCATCTGGTGAATCCGCCTTGGATTCTAGATCCCCTTCCGGATCTGATTTCCCAGACCCTAGGCCTCCCAGTCCCGAACCTGGACAATCTCAAGCTTACGGCTTGGTTGCTCCAGTTCCACTCGTAGCTAGGACTCCTGGTATCTCCTCCCCAGTTACTGTGCTATCCTAGTAGCAGCGCACAAGCCTTCTACTAGGAAAGTCTATAGTAGTAAATGGAGACGTTTCGCTATTTGGGTGGCGCGCCAGAACCTGGACCCTTTCACAGCTCCATTGCCTGCCGTTTTGGATTTCCTTTCAGGGCTTTTTCATCAGGGGGCTAGCTGTTCCACAGTCAAAGTTCAACTAGCAGCTATCTCTCATTACCACGTGGGACATGAACTGGGTCCATTGATCACCACAAAGTTATGCAAGACCTTTCTGAAGGGCACCTTCCTACTCTGACCTCCAATAAAGGAAGTAGTGCCTCCCTGGGATTTGACTTTAGTACTTCAGGCCTTGACAGCTCCCCCCCTTTGAGCCTGCAGCTTCAGCTGATCTCAAACATTTGTCATGGAAAACAGCCTTCCTCGTCGCTATTACTTCAGCTAGGAGTGTCTCTGAACTTCAAGCCCAATGTGTAAAATCTCCTTACTTGACCTTCCACAAGGATAGGGTTTTACCTCAGGACCAATCCCTCATTCCTTCCTAAGATCGCTTCCGAGGCAAATATTAACCAATCCATTAATCTGCCAGTTTTCTTTCCTGAATACCAGAACAAAGGAGAATACAAACTACATTCTTTAGAGGTGCATAGACAGCTACGTTTTTACATTCATAGAACGGCTGGTGATAGACAAATCCGACCAGTTGTTCGTCTCCTTTGCCAAATTTAACTTGGGTAAATCTGTGTCAAAGGTCACCTTGTCGAGGTGGATTTCGCAATGCATCCTTTTGGCTTATGAAAGTTCTGGCGGGCCCGCACCTCAGGGAGTCCGTGCCCACTCTACGCGGTCCATGTCTACTTCTGCTGCCTTTCGGTCTAGAGTACCCCTGGATGATATTTGTTCAGCAGCCACTTGGGCTTCACCTCATACCTTCATCAACCATTATAAATTGGATATTATCTCTAGAGGGAGAGAATCCTTTGGCTCTGCAGTGCTCCGGAACATCCTTCCATGATGGCCGCCCAAGGTCCAGGTAGCTGGGGACTCTGTCCCAAAGGATGCTGACAAATGAAGTTAACTACTTCAGATTAAGAAGTTATGTACTCATCATAACGTTCCATCTGAGTAGGTAAACTTCATTTGTCTGCAACTGTCCCACCCTCCTTCCCCCTGACCTTCGGATGTAGTTTGGCCAAAGGTTTTACTCTGCCCTTTAAGGAAGGTAGTTTCCTTTCTCAGCCTTATTGGTTATGGGCAAACTTGATCTGAGGTCAGTCAGGGTTGGCAGGGGATTATGGGTGAAGGGTTTTAGTTTATATATATCTATATATATATATATATATATATATATATATATATATATATATATATATATATATATATATATATATATATATATATATATATATATATATATATATATATATATTTTGCTACCCATTTTGGGGGCACCTGACATCTGGGGCAAGAAAAACTGAATAAAATGGCGGCATGTTTTATACCCCTGACGTCATGGAAGTGGAGACAGCAACTGACGCAAGACCCAAGACTGTTATTCAGGCCGACTGAGGGCAACCTGCTAGCAGATTACCCAAATGTAATGACTGCAACAGTGAATACACTCTAACATCTACATTTATGGTAAGTGTACACAAGTGTACTTTTCCAGACAAGGTGACCGCCCAGCTTGCTGCCTTAAATTGATTAGTTAACTCCTCTGTGCAGTTCATTTCTTAAGCAAGCGATGGTGTGAGTAGGGTAGCTGGTATAGGAATTTCTCTGAGGAGGCATTCTTGGATGCGCCTTTGCGAGTTCACGGACACCTTCAAGTGTTCCTTAACTAATGCCCCTTTTGACGCCTCGTCCTTTTTTGGGCCAAAAGTTATAGACTCCGACTAGATGTGAACAAGAAGGCAAAACTGTTTGCTGTGGGAGTACGTTTTTCCCTCCCTACCAAGCCTTGGTGCAAAGGCCAGAAGGGTGGGAAAAATTTGGTTTTGTAAATCTCAGAGCTTTGCCAAATGCACTTGTTGAATCTTTCCCCAGAGGCACAGGGGGGAATAAAAGTGGAAGACTTTGACCTTGCGGCAGAGGTGATCTGCAAAATCAGGGCAACAGATGCAATGTTCATGTTTCACTGTTGCGGTCATTACATTTGGATTATCTGCTTGCAGTAGCCCTGAGTCTGCTTTATTATCAAAGTCTTGGGTCCTGCGTCGGTTGCTGTCTCATCTTCCATGACATCAGGTAGTCAGGGGTATAAAGCATGCAGCTGACGCCATTATATCAGTCTTTCTTGCCGTGCGATGCCTGAAGCAGAAGCAGTTAGCAAGTGCTAGTTGGCAGAGTCCTGAAATTTGCGTTTTCGAGTTTCAGAACCAAAGTCTTAAACTAAAGCTAAGTACCCCGTTGGGGAAACTTTTTTTTCTTGCTCTAAACCGATGTCTGTAAAAGTCAATTGTATTTCTTGTGGAAAGCAAATAGCTCATAAAGATTTTCATTCGTACTGTATTCCTTGCCTAGGCCTGACCACGATGTACCTGCTGTCTGTTTTGTGCCTTATTTAAACAGCAAACTATTCGTTGTCTGTATATTTACACTTCTAAATATTTTGGTACTCTGTTCAATTACCCAGATATGGCTTCGGTAAGCCACCCGACTACTGCCATTCCGAAAAAACACAAAGATAAAGACAGGCCGCCTAGGTACAATCCTGCTGACTATGCTTCTCCTAAGCTAGTCACCAGTACTGAGTGAGGTGCTTTTGCAGCCCCTGATGCCCACTACTTCAGATTCGCAGGCCTCTACTGAGACCCATTTGGAGTCCGGTATGCCCCAAGAAGCTTCAACTGTGTTACGTGTGGATGTCTCTACCTTGGATGTGCAGGCACCAGCTTCTGAGGGTGTATTCAGGCCTACTGACTTGCATATTAAACAGACGCCATCTTCTTCTTCAAAGCCTAAAACTCGATTGATGCATAGAAAAAGACGCCCAGACCGCATGGTCAGGCCTCTATGCCTAAAAAAAAAAAGAATGGCTGAAGTCCTTATTACTAAGCCGACCCTCCCCCTGTAAGAGATCTAGGACTGAATTTGCTTATAATTCTTTTGATCAGGATTCTGAAATTTGTTTCCTCTGATGACCAGGATTTACCCTTATCTACCGTTGAGGATTCTGATGCAGAGGACTCTATTCCCTCTGCTTTCCCCTTCAGAGGATTTCTCTTTTGGTGAAACCTTGCATATTCTTAGGAAGCATTTTCGCTGGGAAAGTCAGGGTTACTCTGATTCTAAAAAAAAGGCTTTGGGTTTTCTTAATTCTGCCCCAACACAGGCCTTTAGCTATTCACCCTGTACTGGACATTGTTGATGCCTTTTCGGAATCTAACTTGGCCCTGACACCTTACCTCCTGCTCCCAGAAAACCAGATAGATATTACTTGGTTCTAGACTCTCAAGTTCCTCTCTCAAAATCCTACTGTGGATCCTGAGACCATTTCACAGGGACCCAAGGGCATTAAGGCTACTACTGCCAAAAATCCTACCCCCACTGATAGAGATTCCAGGGTGCTGGATAGATGGGATAAGAAGGTATACACTTCTGCAACCTTGGCCATTACGGCCTTAAACTGCCACTTTCATCTGTTGAAGTATCAGCAGCATATTATTGGATTGCTTAAACACAAAATGATTCCTGATTGTGCTGAAAATAAGGATTTACAGGATTTAATGCATTCTGCTGAACAAGTTGGAAAACATACTTTGCAATGTGGTTTTGATTCACTAGAGGCATCTTGCAGGCCTGCTGTCACTGGGTCTGTAATTAGAAGGCATGCTTGGCTTAAGGAGCAATCTTTGCCAGATCATGTTAAAGCTAAATTGCTGGATGCTCCCTTAAACCAGGACCACCTGTTTGGCGCACAGGACTGAGTCGGGGGCTCCCACTTCCAAAGCAGGGAGTAGTAAGACTCCCCCCATGGTAAACTGCAGCCGACACCATTTTATTTAGACTTTTGCTGTGCGGTAGCAGAAGCAGTTCGCAGGTGCCGGTCGGCAGACTTTTTTCTTGCTCCATACAGATGTCAGAAAAAGATAATTATTGTATTACTTGTGGGAAGCAAATACCTCATAAGGATTTCCATTTATACTGTGTTCCTTGCCTAGGCCCTGATCACAACGTGCCTGGCTGTCTGTTTTATGCTAGATTTAACCAACGCACTATTAAGCGTCTGTATATCTTTGCCTCAAAGTATTTTGGAAACAGATTTCACTACCCAGAAATGTCGTCTGATGGCAATCGGACTACCAGAGTACATAAATGCAAAGAAAAGGACAGAGACAGTCTAGGTCCAAAACCGACAAAGCTTTTCCTAAGCCAGTCGCTGGTACTCAGTGAGGCGCTTTCACAGCCCCTGTTACCTGCTACTTTTGAGTCGCAGGTCCCTACCGACACTTACGTGGAGTCCGGCATGCCGCGAGATACTAAGTATTGGACCCACGGATGTATCTCCCTCGGATGGGTCTGGAGCCGCTGAGCAGTCACCGGCTTCTGAGGGTGCTTTCGGGCCTCAACATTTGTATATCAAACTGACAGCTGCAAAACCAAAGACAAAAGCAACTTCTAAAACTAAAAAAACGACGGATGAGCCACGGGCC